>NC_050461.1:41780388-41983660 GCF_903995425.1 Onychomys torridus
AAATAAGATAATCGTCATGTATAGAAGCCAAACAATTCACAGGGCCACAGATTATGAGTCTGAATTTTCCATACGAACAGCCAAGAACCAGAAAGGCGCCCAATGAGAGCGCTCCAAATCGCAGGGGAAATTACATAAGGATTTTAATCAATTGAGTTTTTTAAGTGGTTCCTCTCTGGCCTCTTGCCACCTTGCAGACTCTGCTGGGCTATTACCTTAGAGACCTCTGTGGTATCTCAGCAATGATCTGCTTGTGTCCATAGCCACACCACTTAAGTGTCATAGTTTCAAATACTTTTAAATATCATTACTGTGTCATTTATAATTCAGGGGCGAATCCTCTCAAACTAATGTTGAAGCCAGCCAGTCAATAAACTAAGATTTTTGTATAAATCTTAGGCTTTCATTTCACTGTTTATTTTAGCTCCATAGAAAATTCCATCCTAAGTGAGAAAAAAATATATATATCAGTTGTTGGTACTATAGATAAACATGTTAAATCTGTTATATTAATTGTAGTTCAAGGTTGAATTTCATTTGAGAGGTTTTTGTTCTGACTTATGTATGATTCAATGGCTCTTTTTTTATGAGTTAGAATTTCAAAATTAAAATTTCTGGAAACGCTTACATTTCACTCTGCTTCCACCTAAATGCATTCATCCTTTAAAAACAACTTCTGTAAATTGAATTCTGTCTTGAAGTTTTTATTTAAATGTCATGCTGGACCTTTTCAATCTAAAAATCTGTTGGCAATGAAGTCAAAGTGTGAAATATGCTTATATCTATGCTTTGTAAATAAATACAAAAATGTATAATTTCTGTATTGAAAACATTGTGCCACAAATTCAGGATTTTTATTTTTCAAGTCTCTTTCTCTAAGGCACTTCTAACTCTTTCCCAAAGCATATTCTAATCTGTGTATTTGATTTTAAAAATGTTCATCTATGCCTTGCTTAAGACAGACTATAATGAAAAATAAAATACTACAGCTATAGCATACCATTGCGTCTTCAGAGGTGAATGCTGCTGCCTGGTGCCCCCACCCCTGATGCAAATATATAATTCCCATTGGGTGGGGACAAGATGAGATGTTCACGGGTGATTGGTTCCTGAGATGAGATTCAGTCTCTATGGAGACCACACTGCAGAGGGTAAACCCTTCCCCTGCCTTGGGAATCTCTTTACCTGTGAAATCATCTACCTGTGACATCATCCTCAATGTTCACAGGGTAGTAATTTATAGAGGCTTGCAATTCTTTAAGAGGAAACTGTTGGTATTCTTCTTAAGTCTGTACATCCAACAGTGTTTATAATGTTGAAATTTTCTGTGGATGAGTACTCTTAGTTATTATGAAGAATTCAACTACCTCTTATTTAAGAAATGGTACATGGTATATTTTAGAATCCTGTGGAATTTACATGCTGTTTGTTTTACTTCTGAAAATGGCATTGTTTGCTCTTTTTCATTACTTATATTCATTTTTTTTGGATGACATAAAAAAATCTCCAAGATAGGGAATGTTTTCTGTTTTGTTTGAAAAAGGGCTTCATTGTCTCATTTATAAAATTGACACATATCTCAGAATTCTGACTAAAATTATTAAATCATTTCAAATCGGTACAGAATCAATTAGTGCATGGTGTAGACCTGGTACCTAATACACACTTCCAGACCATGTAGTCAGTGGTTTACTGGGATGGTAGTGTCTCTAGCTGGAGAGGCTTAGTGACTGAAAATTTCCCAGTATCACTTAAGAAGGTTTTGCAGGATTCATTAGTTTTAATGCTCCTTTGAAATTGCTCAGTTAGCAAATATTTTATTAAGTCTCTACAATTCCCAAAGCTTATTGACCACCTTTGGAAGTTTATCTAAATAAATAGGATTGGCACCCTCTCAATGCCAAAATGATCTCCTGAGTTTCTGTAACTAAGGAGAACTTTCAATTTGCTTGTAGCCAGTATGTGATCTGCATGTTAATCTTGACTTTTGATCCTTTGTGGATTAAAAAATTTGCATGGCTACAAATGAATTTCCACTTGTGGCAATTTTGGAATTAAAATGAGAGTCTGTATTCATAAATCCTAATTGCATGAATGCCGACTATAGCAGATTTTTTTTAAACCCATGTCTGCATGGTGTTGTGTGTAAGACTTTAAAATTCTTGCATTTTAAATTAATATCGCAGTTGGCCCTGAGGGCATCTTTGAATTGTGGTCTTTTAAAATGGCTTTGCATCTCAGAGCAACAAGGCAGGCATCACCATCTCATCCCAACTAAGAATTAGTGAATGGAATTTAATTTGTGCTGACAATTAGCCAATCATGTAGTAAAAATTCTACTGAAGACTATAATCATTTCTTTCTTAGCATAATATAGTTTTCTTATGTTGTTTAAATGTATGGAATATTTGTAGTGAGTTGAGTAATTTTTTGCTGCTAGAACCAATGCTTTTAGAATTATTATTAACCTACAGGCATATTTCCCCCTGTGACCTGCCTGCATGTGTCAAGCTTGAATGGCATCCATCAAAAACTCAAAATTTACAAAAGTATGATGATTTCCTAATTTTCTTAAAACACACACACACACACACACACACACACACACACACACATACACACAGAGTTTGTTCAGGGGATCTCCGACAGCCTTTTATTTGATTAAGAGAGATAGGAAGGCAAAATGGATTAGACTTCTGTCAGGGGTTTGACTATTATATATTCATTATTTAAGAGACAAGCAGAACTGTCTTTCAGATGGAATGTATATGTAACCTGTCCTATTAACAATTCAATTCAGCTACCCTGGGGTATAGCTCACATGCTTGTACAGGTTCACTCTTTTTTTTTTTTTCCTCCGGTGGAGCATACCTTTAGGACTGGGCTTGTTTTAGCCTAGTTCTTCTCCCAGGTACTGTAGGTAGGGCTCACATTTTCCTTCCTGGACCTCTCACCTGCTCTCTTTCCCTCACAATGACCTAGTGTGGGTCACTGATGTCTTCTCTTCCTCAAAACAAAAGCAAACCAACAAAAACAAGAAAATGAGGGAAGGAAAACATGCTACATGATTAGAGACCTTCCCATTTGGCCAAGAATCCATAGTGCTATCATCAAAGAGCAAAGCTCCTCCTTTCTTTTTCCCTATGCTGTGTCTGATTCTGCCGTCAAGGCGTCAGATACTGGCAAGCTTAGAGGACACAGTCAATGGCCTGTAAAACTCAACTGTGAATAGCAAGACTTTAGTTACTGTTCAGGAAAAAAAAAAAAAATGGATCCTGAGTCATATCTCTGGCATTGGAAGGAGGTAAACATCCTACCCAGAAGGCTGTAGGAATCCTAAACTTTCTAAGGTTACTGTGTGGGCATTAAGGACAACAATATACCACTTCTCCCTCTTGTAGGGGACAGTCGCCCAGATTTCCTCAGGAAGAGCTACTTATTCTGAGATTTTTTTAAAAGGATTTATTTGTTCTTATTTTATGCACATGGGTGTTTTGCTTGCTTGTATGTCTGTACCATATATATGTAGTGCCAATGGAGGTTAAAAGGAGTCAAATCCTCCGAACTGGAGACATAGACTGCTGTGGGTTGCAATGTGGGTTATAGCAGCCAGTGCTCTTGACTGCTAAGCTGAGCATCTCTCCAGTGCTGGGATCTTTGAAAGTAGTATAAAGCAGCAGTTCTCAACCTGTGGGCTGAGACCCCTTTGGGGGTCGCATATCTTATGTCCTACATATCAGATGTTGGCATTACAATTCATAACAGTAGCAAAATTACAGTTATGAAGTAGCAACAAAAGTAATTTTATGGTTGAGGGTCATCACATGAGGAACTATATTAAAGGGTCACAGCATTAGGAAGGTTGTGAACTACTGGTAGAACTGTCTAAAATGTGGATGTGGACAGTGGTCTCTTTGGTCATTACTGTTCTCCTTCAGAGGGGCTCTGTCCTGCTCTGTAATCAGCTCTGTCTGCTAGGCTACGCTATGTGTAATCTTGTCTGAAATTCTTTTAATGGAGAGCACAAGAACGAGGGACATGAGGATGATGATCTCAGTGAAAGATAAGGCTGCCAATGCAGAGAGCTAGAAGATACTCAGAAGTGCTGGCTCATTAAGCCAATGACATCAGCTCCTCTGGGGTGGGCTCCATGAGGAAGACACTGAAGGGTAATTAGGTACCCTAGTGTAACTTCTGTGCTCTTAACTGAACCCATGGAAGGCGTTCTTATGGATCCCAATCCGGAAGACTGCTGAAGAGCAGATTAGCCCTTTTTTCATTGATGGCAAAAGTATAACCACTGTCTTCCCACAACTTCCAGGCAAGAGTGAGCCACGGTTGACAGAAAATACATATCACCTCGAAGGACCCTTATGATCAGAATTGAGTTATATATTCAATACAATATATAGGATCTCCTCTGTACTTACTATTCATAAGCCAAAAAATGCATGGCACAGTTTTAAAATGAAGGTTTTTTTTTCTCCAGTATTTCTCTCTTTTTGTTTTTAAATTAACATTTTTTTTCTTTATTTTACACACCGACCACAATTTTCCCTCCCTTCTCTCCTCCCAGCCCCTTCCCCTGACTCCCATCTACCCACTTTAAGATTTTTTTTTTACAACACTAAGAGCTTCCTGAATGTTGTAGTGCATATGTTTTTAGAGAGTTAGCATGTGTTTTGTATATTTTTTTGGTAAAATGTTTGCATTTTAAATCACATGGAATATGAGACAGTTACTGAGGAAACTAGCTTTGATTAGAGCATTTGGCCAGAGGGTTGGTTGTGGGCAGGGCTGACCCCTACTTCTTGCTAGCACTCCTGTGAGGACAGAGCTGCTCTCTCTTTCTGAGGAACACTCAGCACATTTGCATGCATGAGGAGGGAAGCCACAAAGCAACAGTAAAGCCCTCAATTGATTTTTCTGTTTTCTTTTTCAGCAAATGTCCCCAGCAGGCCACAGGTAAGAGCTAATGGCCCGATTGACTCTACTGTCTTGATTCCAACCTAGAGCAAGCACACTTGCATCTATTGGTTCAGTCCTGCTTCATTCTCCCTATAAATAAGTAAATCTACTTGATGTTTAAGTGTTACCTGATTCTATACAACAGACTGTAGCTCTGAAGATGTCAGGCAGGGAAATGGGGTTCCCAAGCCAGATTCTGCCAGGTACCCAAAGTAAGACGCTGCATCTCTGCTGTCATTTCATGCTATCTACTATGTAAAGTCACTCTGTGTAGATTTTGACTAACCTTTTACCTCACATGTCTATTTAGGGTCCCTGTCCCAGAACTCTGACTTTAAAATATGTCTGGTCCCACAAGGATAATACCAAGATCAGTACTCCAGTGAAAAGGAAGTTGCATTTTTTTTTTCCACTAAAAATATTGATTGAGCACTTCTGGAAGCTATAGCCTACTAGCTGTCCCTTTAGTTTTATCTCTTAGGAGGAACTATTAGTTACAATATACCACAGGGCCCCAGCAAATCTTTGGAGAACATTTTCTTCCATGAATTTATTAGTCTTTTCAAAACAATGAACATTGTCTCATCTTATTGGCAAGCAGAGCTGGGATCTTGGCTAGATGACAAGTGTCTGCGAAGCTGACTGGTGGGGAAAGGCAGCATCTTCTTCTGACGCCTTCTGTTGTCCTGGGAAATTGGAAGCAAGGATTATAAAGGGAAGTGAGATAGCACAAGATGAATTGGAGGTGTAAAGACAGACAGGAAGATGTGTTCATGTGCAGAGGAACAGACACACCTATACACAGAGTGTGACTAAGGTAGCTCCTAAGGAACACCACTTTGTATGCTGGCCATCCCTATGGTTGTGTTGACCTCTATTCACAACGAAGTTCATGAGCAAAAACAGCAGAGGTGACTCGCTTTGCATTAACTCATTTTGAAAAGTGGAATGTGTTAAGCCAGTTGAGTACAATTGTTTAAGAGAAAAGGCAAAAAGGTGATTTTTAAGGATTGAAACAGAGTCTTGGGTTCAATTGTGAGGGAAGTGAGGACATGTTCTGGGCAAAGATGGAAGAAGAGAGGCAATGATCTACATCCTATGCTGTCAGAGGATGGGTGAAGTTATCATCCTAGCAGAAGTAAGCTGAAGTTAGAGATGGCTGTCAGAAGGTGTGATGGTAGAAACTGAAGTATTAGAGGGGCCGTAAGTAAAGATAATGGTTGTATTTGGACATTAGTGTGATTGGCTAAAGAGGTTAGAGGGTAGGGTCCCTGGCAGAGAGACCAGAGTTTTTGGCAGAATCATGCTTATGGGTGTTGAAACCCTTAAGCTTTATAAACAGCCTCAAATTGGGTGACATTGGTATATTTGCTCCCTGAGAGATTAATGAGTATGGCTTAAGGGGCCAGCAGATGACTGCACAACGGGTTACTGCACTCTGATGATGTACAACTCCAATAAGCATCTTAGGGAGAAGAGGATGAAGTGAGCCCTGAAAGCCCCTGTCTGGCCTGGTAAGAGGCCCATGGTGGTATGGAGCCACATGGAGGGAAGAGTTATAGGGGTCTTACAGGCTATCCAGAGGCTGTGTCTTTAAGAAGAACTTGATGCTGATCCAAGCTAGTAGGGAAGGAAATGTTCCGGGATGAGTAGAGAGTGTGGGCTTCTTTGGTGATGGGCCATGTGATCCAGAGAGCACAGAAGGACAGATCGAAGAGCTAGTGAGGGCATGGCATGGAGACCCACCCAGGAGTGTGCAGATCTCTCTATGGTATAGAGCAGAGGGGATGGAGGGGTATACAAGAATCAGGGGTATGTAGCAGAACTGGGAGAAAGGCCAAGGGTTCAGGTCTGATGGCTCCATGGTGGGGCTGTGGCTGTAGAGATGGAGGTCAGGAAGGGAGAGGGAATCTTCTTGTCAGTCCTCAGACACATTGTGGCACAAGGCACATGACTTGAAGCAGAGAGTGAACTTGGAGACCTTCTACTTTGGTATTAGATTTGAAAAAAATGAGTAGATGAGCTATATTGTTCTCTACTATAAAGTAACCTGGTGGGTGCAGTAAATATATAACTCTTTCTAGAGGTCTCCTTATTCTCTGCCTTCCATCATCTACTTTCTGTTCTTTTTCCTGTGGAATTTCCATACCCTGGAAAAGCCATCAAAGGTATCTATTTTCACCTGGATGCTTATACTATACTTTCCTTCATAGGATTGTAAATTTAGATCTTTTTAGCATTAAATTCCACTGTTTAGAATTCTGCTGCCTAAAAAGAGAACTGCTATATACCTACTTAATACATGCATCCAAATCCTAAGTAAGAGAATGCATGAAAATAATTTTAATCCAATTTTCAACAATAAATTAACACCAAAGCTTTAGCTGTCGATATAAATAATAAATAACACCTTCCCTTCCCACGTGGAACTTATCTCTAGCCTTCTGTGTTCTCAAAATACTTTGAATTAGCTATTTGCAGTGACCCCATGTTACAAAGGAATGAGACATATGTCTGGATAGCTTTCACACCCGTTTCACACAGGAAGGGCTCACCTCACTATCCAGTAACCTAAAGCCCAGTGAGACTACCATGAACACTGGCTGAGTTTTTCCTCCTTCAGACCAGCAAAATGTACAATGCAGAAGCAAAGTTTGATGGAGAATAGGCTTGAAACAAGACTCAACTGACTTTTAGTAGACCTGGAAGTAAAAGAGCCCCTTGGGAACCTTTGCCAGCAACTAATTTATGAATTCCCTCCAATTCTGGGGAATCAGTTACACATCAAGGTCTTCCATAGAATGAGAAGTCAGAGTAGGCAGGGCATCTTTACTAGAAGTCCCCAAAGAGCCCATGTGATTCCATGAGACATGTCTTTCCTTTTGGAGTAATTTGTTAAGAAAATTTGTTAAAATTTCCATTTGGAGTAATTTGTTAAAAGTATCTCATTTCAATACTTTTAAAAGACCCGTTGCTTGCCTTCCCCATGGAAACCATTATGTCATGTCCACAGTGTGCCCTGGATTTAGATTTTCGAGCATTTTCTGTTGAATGGATTCATCTGCACATCTTGGATTGTAATTCCAGTCTCCTCTCCTCTAGGACAGAGAGGTTGGCTTTATCAAAGTGTCCCTCTCTAGGAGTCCTTTCCTAGTTCCACAGGAAGACTGGGGTGCGGTCTTGGTAGTGTAACACATACATCATTGCTACCTTCCCCAAGAAGAAGCCAAGACCTCTCAATTTTTACCAGCCTTGTTTTCTAGCCTGGGCAAGAAAAAAGACATCTGGACACCCTCCCCCACTTTTGTTGACGTTGACTACTCTAATGAAAAGCTGACCATGTGACTTCAGGGTGGAAGGGAAAGTCCTCATCCTAGGGAACAGAAGTCAGATGGGCATGAGGGGTCCCCTTTGAACACAGCCATATAAAGTTGAGTTAGTTCTGAAAGAAGCCCTATTTTGCCTTGAAGACTTGGCAAGTCTTCATTACCCAGACAGCCTTTTGCAAATGCTGTTCTGACCTTGATGTTTTCCCTTGCCACAGGCAATGTGAAGCATTCATCTAGCCAACCGACACTTCTCAACCTTCAGTATTGCCCTCTTCTGCAAATGCGAATTCCAAGTCCCATTCAACCTGAAGCTCCGTGGCTCCATGACACATGCTGTTGAGCGTTGACTGTGTGTTCTACTGAGGGATTAAAACACTGATTATCCAAAGAGAAAAGGATATTTTGTTTTTATAATAACATATATTATTGTTTTCTTCTCCCCTTTCTATGCAACTGTAAATTAATGAACACAGAAGTATTTGGGAGGTGGTAATGCATTTGTCACTGATTTGTATAATATATACAGCCATGGGAAAGTGGGTGGGGGCTTTCTAATGAAACTGTCTTTTTAATAACCAAGAGAAAAATTGCATAAGAATTAGCCCACTTTACATTATTACATTCCTTCTGCTGTTCATATTAACCTTGTACAATAACTTCATTTCTTATTTGACTATTTTACCGTTATATTTTTGGTTATTTATAATTCATCAGCCACACGACCAAATAGATTCTGTGTATTTGTTTCTATGATTTGGCCAAATTAATAAGTTCATATATTTGAATCAAATATGTTATATATGTGGAGTAAGCAGCAATTCTGGAAATGCTATCTAACTTCAGTTGACATCACCCACTTAGCCCACTAGTAACCATTGGATGACTCCATTAAGAATCCTGTGGACTAATTGGCAAGGCTGCTGGGGTATTTTTCTTCCTGCATTTTATTCCTTTCTTGTAAGTAGATCTTGATGTCTTTATTTATTTCATCTTGCAGTCTTTCTAATAAAGAAGACTGCCTTATAATAGTCTCAAAGATTATTTTACCAAAGGTTGCCATTTAAGCATATTTTCATTTTAACTCAGAAACAGAAGTTGGTCCAACCTCTCGAACTTTCTGCCTTGGTTTTCATCATACAATACACAGTAGACTTTTTTCCCTTTTCTCATTGTGAGACTAGATCACATCATGGTCTTCAGTTCCCTTTAAATAGAATTTAATTGTTGGTTTTGTATTTTCAAGTCCCTTGTAAGTTTTGAAAGCCCTGGTTGTTTCCTTTATGAAAGCAGACAGACACTTACTGCCTGTCTCATGGGAACCTTTGGGGCAAATGGACAGATGTCTCATGACTCCTCATGTGACCAGTAGCACATCTGGGAAGGATGTCAATCCCAAGCCTATATCACTGCTTCTCCAGAGTGAAACCAATGCTTAGATGATTGTACCCCTGCCTCTATGTCTGAGTGCATTCAACTAGATATTTAGTTGTTTTTTCTCTCTTTCTTTCTTTTTTAATTTAACATTTAATTAATTACCAACTGTAGAGAAACCAAAAATAAAAGCAAAGGTAATATGTTTTGATTCAAACATATGTGCTTTTAAAACATCAGGACATGCTAACTTTGGGTTCTCTTTCGCTGGGATCTGGCTGGAAGGAGGCTGAAAGTCAGCAGTTGCTATTCTTTTAGGAGTGGTTGGGTGGGTTGGGGGGCAAGGGTATCTATTTGCAGCATAGCTATTTTGAGAAGAAGAAAATTGTTTTATATACGAGGAGAGCCATGATCACCTTTCTACCTCAGGACCACCTTCCTCCATCGTGTTGGACATAGCTTTATGTGCCACAGTGTGCAAAGCCTAGTGCTTTATTCAGGCCATTTCATACCCAAGAAAGCACCTATTTAAATAACGTCAACAGAAAACTCCCTGAACGCAGAAGCCCGGGTTGTAGATTTGGTGTCTTCCTTGTTCTGACTTTGACAAATCGTGTACTCTTTCTTTTTTTTTTTTTTTTTTTGTTTTGTTTTGTTTTCCTGCCTGTATTGGTATGCAAAATGAACTCTATCTGCTATCACAGAAAAAGCTACACAAAACACTACATTGTAAGCTTCTGAATAATAAGAGGAAATATACCGCAGTAACCACAATGAGAAATAAGTGTATTGTTCTTTTGAAACACGTGATAAAGAACTAATCACAGACTGTCATCTAATCTGGTTACATATTGTATTTTTCATCCTGAATAAAAGTAATTTTAACACAAAATGACTCTGCTGTTTGGCTGTGTTCACTGATGGAATCTGGTCTTTGAATGTATATGATGGAAGTAAACTGTAGAGAGGCCTATATTCTGATAAATCTACAGATTCTAACCCAGGCTCCTTTCACTCATTATCCCTCTCTTTCCTTTTTTGCACATACATATGTTTATCTATTTCTCAATTTCCTGGACCGATCAAAATCTTGTTGCTAGGGGAAATGATTGTTACAAGTATATCCATGTAGCTTATTGGGCCTTCATTTTTATAACTTGGTGCTACCGGTATTTAGCTGATTACGCTCTCAAATCCACTTTCATCACTAGGCTGTCTCAGTTAGCTTTTTGTTGCTGAAAAGCAACCCCATAACCAAGGCAGCTTATGCAAGAAAACATTTAATTCAAGGACCCATGGTTCCAGAGGGTTAGAGTCCATGATCATTGTGGTGGGAAGCATGGCAGTTGGCAGGCAGGCAAGGTGCTAGAGAAGTAGCAAGCATGCCACGAGGTGGGTGGGGCGGGGTGGGGGTGGACTGCAATGGCAGAGGCTTTTGAAATCTCAAAGCCCATCCCCAGTGACATACCTCCTAATCCATCTGAGAACCAAGCACTCCACATATGACCCTCTGGGGGCCATTCTCATTTAGACTACCACCAACTCTCAAGTGGTACTGTTGACTTGAACCAGTCTGGTATCACATATAATTTGCTTCTGAAGCTCTCCAGTACGAAACGGTGTCAAGAATTGTGTTGCTTGAAAACCCTCCAAGAATTAGAAAAATTCCCCCATAACGTGTCATTGGAAAAGAAAACAGAAACAATCCAGTGACCTAACATTTGAAACATCTTGTCTACCATGAAGTATCATGCACATTAATGATTTCTAAAGAAACCGGTTTCCAGCGACTGATTCGTCCCTGAAAAGGGAAATGACAAGAAGAGCTTTGTTTCTGTATTTAGCCTTCACCTTACTATATGCCATTGAAATTCTAACTGTACTTTAGATAACATAGTTGCTTTCAGTATTTATTTACTATTTGAGCAGACTGGCTCTTCAGATACCTTTCCTTTGTGATTAGTCTAAAGCTTAGTGAAGATACACTAAAATACCATCCCCACTACTGAAACCTGTGTGCTGAATGCAAAACCTGATTAACTTGATTACTCTGAAGCTCTTGTTAACTGACTGGGCTTGCTGTAGGGGCCGAGTCCACACTCTTAGTATGTTCAGTACCTGTGATGGCCATTGTCCCATGCTGAGGGTAAATAGCAGCCACCTAATCTCACTAATAAATGCTGGTTCAGTGCAGGGGAGTTGCGGTCAGGCTCATGCAGGCAGACTATAGAAACTCGGCTGTGTTCTTTCATCCACTAGAAAGCAAACCTGGTCTCATGCAAAGGCAGACATGTGGAGGGTTTTAGCAAAGAAAATCACAAGGCTAGGGAAGAGTAGATAACATGTCACTGAGATAAACTGCAAAGCATTGTAGCCTCATAGCACACAATTAATTGGGGCTTTTTTTTTTTTTTTCCATGCAAGCTCTAGGATATGTGAAGCAAAGGATTTAGGGCCAAAATATTAAAGTATTTTTCCTCAGGCATCTTACTCATCACCACAGTGGAATGGAATAGAAAAAAAAAATAGCCCCTTAAATTGCTCTTTTTAAGTCATGCTTATGACTTTAAAAATCAGTCCTTGCTGAATTAGGTGTATTAGATGACTTATTCTCACTTTGTAACTTGCCAGAATACAGCCTGCCTGTCTGTGAGTCTGTCTGTCTTTCTCCCTTTCTTTCTGTTTGTTGAAATTTTTTTAATTACTGTGAATTAGCTAGGAGGATCTGGGGAAAAGAATATGATCAAACTGCATTACATGAATGAAATTTGAAATAATAGTAAAATTAGTGTGTATTAAGTCTCTCCGACTCAAGCTAACCGTACAACCTCAGAGGACAGGAAGACTTGGCATGTCTCTGGCCCAAAAAACCTTAAGGAAAAAAAAAAAAAAACCTTAAGGGTGAAATAGAATTAGAAAACACAGAGGGAATTTAGATTTAAAAATAGAGTAAAGGTATCTTAAGTTCAGACTGAATGAAATATTTTAGGTAGAAGAATTTTAGGTAGAAGAATATTTTGTTGGCTCCTCCTCGCTTTCCCAGATGAACAGGGTACACGTGATGTATTTGTTCCCCAGCATCCTGGCATGTGTTTAGAGGCATGGGTTTTGCATAAGCTTTCCAACAGGTACTATCTCCCAGAACCCTTTACATCATGACATTGTAGAGTATTTACACTCAGCTTGCACTTGGTTCCGGGTACTGCTTTGCAGGGAGCTTATTTGCTGCTCTTTTCTGAATTTTGTGAGTAGGGAATTCAGAAAATTCATTTGACAGCTCACCCTTAGCCTAGCTCTGTTCCCAGAAGTTCCAAAAGTCACAAATACTAAATTTCTAATTCTATTTGTCAAGGTTTTCCAAGAAACAGATGCAAAGTATATAAAGGGAGACAGATGTAGAAAATTACTTTGAAATCAGCTCACGCTATTATGCAGGCTAAGAAATCCTTCCGTCTCTGGCTGCAAGCTGGAAGCCAGGTAGGGTCCTTTCAGTCTGTTCCCTGAGAGCTAGGGAGATGGAAAGTGTGCTTCATTTGGAGTCCCATGGCCAGAGAGGCAGACGTATCAATAACTAAAACCAGCAGAGGGTGGCTCGCCCAGCTCAAGCAGAGAGAACCAATTTACCCTTCTCGCTTTCATTTTATTTGAGCTCCCAATGGACTGGCTAGTCCTTACCACACCCGTGTCGAGGTGAGGTCTTTCCATCTAGCATTTCAAATGCTAATTTTCTTTCAGAAATATCCTCACTGTCTCCAAAATATTTTACCAGATACGTGAGCATTCCTTAGCCTGGTCACATTGATACATACAACTATTTCATCATAGTACATGGGACAAGTTTCCAGGTTACTATGGGATGTAATTACAATTAGTATACAAGATTACTCTCTTATGACTATCCCCACCCCACAATGTTGATACTGATTTTTCAACATTTTACTGCAAATTAATTATTTTTTATCTTTTCTGCTTTAATTTAGATAAAATAAAATTTCCCTACTTAAACTACTGGGAGGGCTTAAATCATTCTGCTAAGTCTGGCTCAAGTTGAACTTATCAGAAATCCAGGACAGGGTCATTTATTATACTCCGACTCCTGTGAGCTCAGTTTACCCCATGGACAGCTGTAGGCAGTCCCACATGTTGTACCTGTGCCCACAACTGTTGCATCCAATATTCATGTGTGCTGTTCTCATCTTCCAAACTTTGCCTTCTCAAGCTGGTTTATCACGTCAATAATTTCAGAAGCTGTTTGCCACAAAACAAAAATCCTTGCTGGAGACAATGTCCATACAATTTCAATAATGAATAATAAATGAGACCCAGTACTGTATGATTAACTGGATGATGCTAACCAGGCATCAAAATGCTATCTTGACTTACGATTTGCTCATATAATTTAGACTGTGACTTCAAACAAACAAACAAACAAAAAGCCACCATCAACAACAACAACAAACCACTGTCCAAATTGCTAAAACTAGAGTGAGTGACCAGTTTCTGCCTCAGGGTGTTCCTAATCTAGCAGATAAGCTCAGAGCTAAGCAAGATGTTTCAGTAACAGTAATGGGGAAGTAGAGGAGGCTGAGTATGTTCCCATACAGGTGTAGCTACACTCCACACCCCCAGGATATGTTTCTGCACACAGGGATATTGCTCTAGAAAAGCATGGATGGAAGTAGCCACCCCCTGTTGGAGCTGATGGTGACAAATGATGTCATTCAGTGACGTGCATAATGGTGACACTAACTTGCAAATGAAGTCCAGCATTTCCCTAATGAAAAATGCTTCTGAGTTAACTAATTTTGAGAAGCTCTATTGCATTAATGCCCTTTGGAGATTCACAGTGCACATTGGCATGTTAAAAGCTGTGAGAAATCTGAGGAAAGGTAACTTGCCTTAATGCGGTGGTTCTCAACTTGTATGGGTCGTGATCCTTCTGGGGATCAAAGGACCCTTTCACAGGGGTTACATATCAGATATCCTGCTTATCAGACATTTACATTATGATTCATAACGTAAGCAAAATTACAGTTATGAAATAGCAATACAATAGTTCTATGGTTGGGGATCACTACAACATGAGGAACTGTATTAAAGGTCGCAGCAGCATTCAGAAGGTTGAGAACCCCTGCCTTAATGTAAATCACTCTGGATCTCTATGGCATTTAACTCTTGTGTTTTCTCAACATGATCTGTGATGTATGATGTCTATAAAAAATGACTCAAGAATAGTTTTCTAAAAAATTATCAATAACAATTTAGGATTTTAAACATGAGAGGAGCCCTGCTTGGCAACTAAAGAGAGCCTTATCAAAACGCCTGCTTGGGCATGAATAAGGAGCAAGGGAAGGAAATAAGAGTGGTACTTTGTGCTCGGCTTCACTCGGAAAGTGTTGTTCTTAAATAAAAATGATCTCTACTTCTAGGAAGTGTGTCTTCATGATGGCTCAGCCAGGCATTAATGCAAACGTAGCAAGAGGTGAGACAGGCAGAGCTGTCTACAGGCTCTTTCCTGATCCCTCACTGTTCACTGTTTCTTAGACTAACAACAGGATGCCAGGCATGGAAGGCTTGCCTGTGATGCCAGCACTGGGCAGGTGGGGGCGGGAGAATGGATTATATAGCTAGCTTGATGATAGCCTGGGGCTGTCTCAAAACAAACAAACAAAAAAGTAAATAAGTCAACAAAATAAAGGAAAGAGAAAGGAAACAGGAATGCCAGACATCTTCCAGCCAGAACGTGACTATCACATAATATCTGGAAACAACCCATGTATTTCCTCTCTCTTTTATTTGAGGATCTGATTCTTTCATATGCAGGTAAGAACACTTCCAGCAGAAGTTCTGTGCCATAGAGGTCACAGCCTCCTTCAGTGTGCTGGGTAGCTCTGAGCTGGATACCAACTCATTTGTCAACAGAAAGAAGAGTCCTAGAGAACAGCCACTGGGTTGCAGACAGAACCTTCTGGCTGTAGTTAGCAAGCTCAGTGCTCCCCAGGTGTCTCAGACACACATCTGTTGCCTGAGACATAAAACAAGCCCACAGCCAGTGGCACTAGAGTTTGCCATGAATGCTGCTGGCCTTGCCTCAAAGACGAATTATTTAGTGAACTGATTTCATATTAACCAGTCTAGATGTTAGGGAAATGAGTTATGGTCCTTATATCTCCTTCCTCTCAAGGTCTAATTTGGCTCTCAAGGGACCCACAGAGTATCTATAGGTCATACTTAAAAACCTACCCTATTAGCCTGCTGGTCTCCCAAAATGCCATTAAAATAAATGATAGGATGGAGCAGAATCTATCTTTTAAAACAGCAAGTGGGGACACCATTTGACTGAATGTTCATGTTGTCTCAAAGGGGAGAGGCCCCAGCTATGACTGCAAAAGAGAGGGTATAACGAGTCTGGACCTGCAGCCACAGCAAGAGGAGCATGTTCTGATGGAGAGTTTCATCATCATGGGAACACAGTTTCATGTTATGTGTTGAATGACTGGGTTTTTGATGTGATATAAATTGATTTTTCAGGAACTTTCTGTAATAAAGATTTTATTTTGTTTTGTTTTTGAGACAAGTTTTTGGGCAGCTCAAGCCAGCCTCAAAATCAATACATAGCTGATGTGACTTTGAACTTCTTTTTAAAAAGTTATCATGTGTGTGCAGATATGTGCATGCAGATGTGTGTATGTGAAGATATGTGTGTGTGCAAATGTGTATGTGTGCAGATGTGTGTGTGTGTGAAGATATATGTGCAGATGTGTTTGCATGCAGATGTGTTTGCATGCAGATGTATGTTTGCAGATGTGTGTGTGTGTATGTAGATGTGTATACATGCAAGTATGTGTGTCTATGCCGATATGTGTTGCATAAGCAGATCTCTGTGTGTGTGTGCAGATATGTGTGTATGTAGGTGTGTGTGTATGCAGATGTATACATGTGTAAGCAGATCTCTGTGTGTGCAGATGTGTGTGTAAGCAGATGTATACATGTGCATGTAGATCTCTGTGTGTGTTTGTGTGTGTGTGCAGATGTGTGTGTATGCAGATGTGTATGTATGCAGATGTATACGTATGTAAGAAGATCTGTGTGTATGTTTGTGTGTGTGTATGCAGATGTATACTTGTGTAAGCAGATCTGTGTGTGTGCAGATGTGTGTGTATGCAGATGTATACATGTGTATGCAGATCTGTGTGTGTGTTTGTGTGTGTGTGCAGATGTGTGAGGGAAATGTCATGGCACCTGTATGGCGGTGAGAGGAAAGCATGCAGGAGTCAGTTCTCTCCTCCTACTGCATGGTTCCTGGGGACAGACTCAGCAGTAAGTGCTTCTACCCACTAAGTCATCTTGCAAGCCCTAACCTTGAACTTCTTAATCCTCCTGCATCTACTTCCAGAATAGAGTCATTACAGGTACACCTGGATTTAGTCATTGCTGGTGATGGAAGACGGGGCTTCTTACATGTTTGACAGGCACTCCTATCAACTGAGTTATATTCCCAGTCCTGAGATAACGTTGTAATGGGGTCACGATGATAAAGGCAGAGGAGTGGTGCAGATAATTTGGTAATGATAGCAGCCTTTGAAGTCATCACACTGTGTGTAGCTATAGATGGTATGGGTTCTCAAGCTTCCCGCAGCCCCAGCCAGTAGAGTCAATAGACACATCATCAATGATGGTGGCGATAGGATCAAGCTACATTATCATAGAAAATTTTGGTGTCATGGTTTGGGGTGGGAGGAGTCATTTAAATGGCCCTAAGGTCAGTCTCTCCCATTCCTTGTGCTGGAAGGTCTTTTGATGGGTCATGAGTTGGGCCAGGGGCTATATATAGCATGTAAAGCCCTGGCTTCTCAGATTCAGTTTGTGCAACCATAAAATTAAAATAAAAGGATAAGATTTAGAGTGCAAAGCCTATTTCTCATGCAGGGAGCACCCAAACAAACTGAGGGAGATGTCTGTGGCTTTAGAACTAGAGTTGAGGCTATAAAACAAAGCCTCTCACCTAATGATGTCTCTGAATCTTAGATCTTGTTAGTAGCATTATACATATCAATACATGGCCTGGAGAGATAATACCAGACATTGTTCCCTGGACACAGTATTCTTTTTTTTTTTTCTCTGAAATGTCTTTTTTTTTTTTTTTTTTTAAATCTGAAGCCTCTCTGCTTTGAAACACACTGTTCATTCAATTTTATGAGTCTCTCTGGCCAAGGTTTCTACAGCATTAGTGACATTATTGAGCTCGCTTGCTAGTATATCACAGTATATAATATATAATGTGTGTGACTCCTCCAGCTCCTCGAGTTTCTTTTAAAGTGTGAAATAGAGACTATTAAAGAGAGAAGAAAGTGATTAAGAATACCCCCATTGATAGTATAGTTCCCAGATCTAATATCATCTAATGGTTTCTTTGTCCAGGAAAGAAAGCTGCTTGCCCCAAATCTGGGTGATGTCAGAGATTTTACTGAAAGTAGGAATAAGTTTATCAAGTTCTTGTCCAGACAGAGAGACTAGTGAGTTTCTTTTTGGGGGGTGTGGTGCGGGGAGAAACCTGTGAAATGTTGGTGAGCCGTTGTGAAACAGTGCTTTTGCTTCTTTGTACTGCTCATGAGGAATACAACAATAATGGAACCATACAAGAAGAAGTAGTTTGTCTGGTGGCTAAGGGCCGTGAGACCAGACACCCTCCAAACTTAGCCCCTTTGTTCCTAAGTTCTATTTCTATGCAAGCTCAGGCATTAAACTTGGCTCTTATGAAAGGTCACTGAATATCATCTCTGTGGCAGCAGGAACCAACTTTTCAAGACATGGTATAATAATAATGCTTTTGGACTTCTAACGGTCTGTCCTGCTGTGGGCAGCCATAGTTATTGAACTCACTTGTCCTTCATTTACTAACCTGGGGAAGTGTGGAAAGGCCAACTTTGTTATGAAAATGCCTATGTGCACACGCACGCACACACACCAAACCTAGGTTTTATAACCTCCAATCATTTCACCAAATTAGTAGTCAATCAATGGGTTACTTACTCTCTTGAAATAGGAAGCTTTTTAATCCAATCACCTTGTCAACCCTTCAACACCTGAGCCTTTTAGGGAGGCACTTCACTTTCAATGATGGCAGGCTAGCCTTCAAAGCAAGTCATATCAGTAGAATAGTTGGCACATAAGTTTCTAATCTCTCCTTGAGATATGCTATGGATGGCTCCGTTGAGATACACGGGCATTGCTAAGCCCATATCTCTACCCACTCTACCATCTTTAAGAGGAGGGAGGCTGTGGGATTTCAAGAAGTGCACTGTGAGGAGACTGTTTTATCTGGCCATTCAATCTGCAGAGTAAATAATGCCCTCTGTGGTTAGCAGGTGTGTCTGTGTTTACAGGAAAGAAACAAGTGTATCTGTTGAAGATTCAACAGTAACAATATGGATTAGAACATGAGGAATGTCTAAAGGTCACCAGCAAGATCTACTGCCTGGGTGGCTGCTCACTCCCAAGAAGAAATGGTGTAACAAAGGAAGGGTACAGTGCTTATGTTAATTTCTTTCAAAACGTGTGGTTTCCCTTTCCTCTCCTTGTCCAGTGAAGAATAAAAAGAGAAACTGGGATTTGGTTTCCATTCAGAGAGCTCGCTTTGATCATCCACTTCATTTTCCCACATAGATTTTTGGGTAGCCCAAGACAATTCTTTTTCCAATGCCTTTTTATTTACAGGGAGTTAATTATCCATGTTTCAATCAAAGATCCTCTTCTTCTGTATACTATGGCCCCTTTAAAAAAGTACCCATATGGTTCTGGTTTTGGTGTTGTTGTTGTTGTTAAATTATATAAAATGATAAATTCATCATGAATCTTTTCTGTCATTTTTTTGTTGGTGTTGTTCTTCTTACTATATCTTCAGCAAGGTAGTGGAGGCTTTTTTTTTTTAAGATTCATTTATTTATTATGTATACAGCATGTATGACTGCAGGCCAGAAGAGGGCACCAGATCTCGTTACAGATGGTTGTGAGCCACCATGTGGTTGCTGGGAGTTGAACTCAGGACCTCTGGAATAGCAGTCAGTGCTCTTAACCTCTGAGCCATCTCTCCAGCCCATGGAGGCTTTTTAAAAGGACTTTTTGCAATCTCAATTTTGCATCCGTATTAAATTCTGTATTTTCAGATAAGACTTTGGATATAAAGTGAGGAGCCTCGGCGAGAAACTGCCTTCCCTTCTTACACTTCTCATTTCTAAGCTAGAACCTCAGTTACAAAATGCAGATTAACAAAGGGAAATCGCATTGAAAAACTTTTTAGCATATGTATGTATATTAAAAATTGTGTGTGCACATGCATGTATATGTGTGTGCAAGTACATGTATTTGTGTGTATGCATGTGTATGTGTGCTCCTGCGTGTGTGTGAGTATGTATGAGTGTGTCATCAGGGAGATATTTATATAGGAAGAGCAAGTACATACAAGCTGTGCTTACAGACCACGTTCACCTGAAGGAGAAAGTGAAGGTGGGTGGGGTAGGGTGGTTGGGAGGTAACATTTGGAAAGGCATCAGGGAAAGTACATTAGATGGAAGTGAGGCTTGTTGCAAAGATGTATGCCCATGGCATCTAATTGTAATCAATGAAATGATGATCATTTAGCAATGTTGCTCCAGTCTATTTCATGAGATTTGGGGGAGAGCACCTAGGAGACAGGGTATAACACCTCCAATTTATCCAAAGTCCTCTGGGTTCTTAAGCAATTAGATTTTTTTCTGTTCTCATTTTTTTAAAGACAGTTTTGCTGTGTATCTGAGCTAGACTTGAACTCATTATGTTGTCCAAGCCAGACTCCAACCTGAAACAACCTTCCCACCTCAAGCACCTTAGTGCTGAGGTTACAGGTGCATGCTGCCATTCCTGCCTTCCAGTCTATGTTTTGCTCTGAATTTTGTGAGTCTGAATTCTTTTTGTTTTCTGAGACAGGACTTCTCTATATAATAGTCCTGGGTGTCCTAGAACTCACGCTGTATACCAGGCTGGCCTTGAACTCACAGAGATCTGCCTGCCTCTGCCTTCCATGTGCTGGGATTAAAAGCAAGTGCCACCACTGCTCCTCCTGCACCACTACTGCCCTACCTGAGTGTGCGTGTCTGATCTGAATCGATTTCTTTTTTCTTTTTGGTTCGTGTGTATGATGTATGGTGCATGGTATACATGTATGTGCAGTATATGTATCTCAATTGCCAGAAAAGGATGTTGTGTGTCCTGCTGTATCACTCCCCATATTATTCCTTTTGAGACAGCATAGTTTGCTGAAACTGGAGCTAGGCTGGTGGCTAGCAAGCCCGAGTGATCTTTCTGTCACCATCCCCATAATGCTGAGTTTACAGGCATGTATACAGCCATGTCAGGCTTTTTACATCGGGTAGGATTTGAACTCAGATCCTCATGCTTACATAGCAGTGCCCTTACTTCTTACTGAGCATCGATCTCTGTAGCATCTAAAGTAGATTTCTTATTCCAAAGAGTTTCAGTTGGAATGTAAGAAGCTAAGTTCATAGTCCTTATACAGGGGCTTTATGTGCACGTGTAAGACGTTGCCCAGTGTACAACAGTTTCCAAATTCCCACATTGCAAGACAAGCGTCTTCGGTCACCATCACCAACTTATGTTGGTGGGCATTCTAAGACTATCAAGTACCAAACAAAATGGTCAAGTAATCAATAGATCAAACCACGATGATAGGAAAGTGAGTGCTGCCAGATAATCAATAAGTTTGGGGCAGGTGACTGGCAACACTCTGGGGTTTAACTAACATGATATCTCAAAGCACCAGCTTTCCTATGACTAGATAAGGATCTTGATACAATAGCTGAGGATTTGTGCATATAGCTCGGCAAGAATTTTGAGGCAAACACTCATGTCTGAGAGATAAGCAAGATTCTTGAAGCTGGCTACTGAAGAGTTGACTCAAATGGATGTTCGGTGTGTTCATTTGAATAAAGTTATCTGTGATGTTTGGCTTTCTGGGCAAGAGATTCCTAGAGAGTGGGATGATCTTGACAAAGACAGTGAAGTGCTGAAGAAACATAGAAAAACCAGGTTAGCATGGATAGTCAGTATTGCGAAGGTAGAATCTAGATGCAGAATCGTGTGCTTGATTGCAATTGGAGCATTGCACACATACAAAATCTAACTACATTTACAATGATCTTATTGGCCAAAAAAGTAGACCTCACACTTAGAAACATCAATAGTAAAACTTACCAGTGGACACACCACTGGTAATGTTTCCATCATACTCATCTTTATTAAAATTTCATCTTGCACATCACAAAAGTATTTACTGGCAAGTGTTGTGCAAATTTCACATTTTGAACTTAAATGCATAGACTCCGGGCCTAGCTTCCTCTCCAACACTGTGGACAGGGATGGCTCCTGATAGGGCAAAGCCCTGTGCTTCTCTCTGCCACTAGGACAGATCAAGGAAGAACTACCTCCTGTTATAACCACCCTGGACAAAAGCATAGATAGCATTTAAGAAAGTTCAGTGTTTGCTTACTTTGAATTCAGAGAGGCAACCCTCAACTTAGGGCCACAAATATTCTCTTTTAGGAAGAGTTTACCTACATCCATTCTACTAGTGATAATTCTCTCTTTCTCTGTCTCTAACTCCATCATTCTTTACATCTTCTCTGTCTCTGTCTCTCTCCTCTCTGTCTCTGTCTCTCTCTCTGTCTCTGTCTCTGTCTCTGTCTCTCTCTCTCTCTCTCTCTCTCTCTCACACACACACACACACACACACACAAACTCAAAGTGGAGTTGGATCTTATTCTCTGATTAAAAACAAACAAACAAACAAACAAAACCCTCCAGATCAAAATCCCACTGATATAGCCCATTCACCACAAGCCCCATGGAAAATGGGAGGAAATGTGATGTTTTCTCATGCTGAGAATGAAACACTCTGATTCTTGAATGAGAAACTTTCCTCTTATCTCTTCAGAAACAGATGGTCTAACCTCCCCCCCCCCTGAGCAGCCCAGGCCTGCAGCTCCCACACATCCTCCTGCTTTCACCACATTCTCTCAGGGATTCACAAATCTTAAGTGTTTTTTCAAAGAATCATGATGCCATTATTTAATAACATAGAGTCTGAATAAGCTAAGAAAGAACACATGTTACAATTATTGAATTCCTACAAATGACCTTAGTTATGCCTGAGATTTATAGAACACTTACAGACATGATATACTTATGTGGTGATATATTGTATATCTCAATATATTGTGTATCCTAATAAACTTATCTGGGGATCAGAGGACATAGCCAGCCACTAGATTAGACATAGAGGCCAGACAGTGGTGGCACACACCCTTAATGATATCACTAGGGAGGCAGAAATCCTCTGGATCTCTGTAAGTTCAAGGCCACATTGGAAACAGAGCCAGGCAGTGGTGGCACACATCTTTAATCCCAGCACTTGAGATCTCCTGTCTTTACTTGGGAAGCATACATGCCTTTAATCCCAGGAAGAGACATGGCTGGGTGGAAAACGGTATATAAGGCCTGAGGAGACAGGAGCTAAGCAACAGTTCAACTGAGACCCTCAGGGGTGAGGACGCAGAGGCTTTCAGTCTGAGGATTTGTGAAAACAGGATCAGCTGAGGAGTTGGCCAGGTGAAGTTGGCTGTGGCTTGTTGTTTCTCTGATCTTTCAGCATTCACCCCAATATCTGGTTCCTGGTTTTCTATTAATAAGATCATTTAGCAGCTTGTCTTCCACACTTACGTTTTTCCTATTTGACTTATCTTGGGCATTTGACTTATCAAAAAAGACCTCTTCTAAATCTTGTCAATTTTTTCTTTGCAATCCTGGGTATTAAAAGTGTTGCTTCCACATGCTAGACAAGTGACCTACCACCAAGTCACATCTTCAGCCTTCTGCTCACTTATTAATTCTTCTTGTTGGTTTAGGGGATTTATTCAGCTACCTCTGGATTCTACTATTAAAACTTGCCTGGCACATCACTAAAAATTATGATAATGAGCCTGGCCTTTATTATCTTCTATGTTGCTTGGGACTTGTACCACACAGCTCCAGTCCTCCTAGAACTCTACAGGACATCATCATGATCCTCATTCAGAGATGGGAGAAGCAAAGTGGCTGGGTGACGCCTCCTCCTCAGCAGGCAGCATCACACCTGCATGCTGAACCCACACAGGCTGGACTCTGGCGCTCTGTTCTCACCTCCAAAAAGCAGCCTCTTTTTAAAGGGCAGGACTTGTACAGACACTTGAGCATCAAGCAGGCTAGGACATGAACATGGTCATGGTGAGAAAATGGTTTGGGACTGACAATTGTTTGTAGCAGAAAATACAAACCTCCCTTCCAGCTCACTATCAGATAGTAGTGGTTTGGAAAAACTCAGCTGGATGCATCTAGACTCCTGCCCCTGACTCTCATTGTCAGAGACGTTCTGGGCATCAAGCCAATTCCTGTTGGACAGGTGCAGAGAGTAGAGTTAATCACAGCCCTTGGTTCGTGTCATGTATTCACCAAGGTTGGTGGCGGCCCTTCTTTTCATCTCTCTTGCTTCTATCAATCTGATTAGTCCCTGTATTGCCACTCCCTTCCTGCTCCTCCTACCAAGGCAAACATTTCCATGTGCCTGATGCTATCTTGTTATTTGGGCTTGCGACATTTTATCATGCTTTTGCACGCAAGTGTGTGGATGCCAGTCAAAGTGGACAGCAAGTTTCAACATAGGCTTTGGAGATGGTAGTCGTCCTCCATAAGGCAGGACAGAGATCTCACAGGAAACCAGCCTTGATCTTGCACTTCCAGCCCCCACTCCATGATTGTGAGAAAATGGATTTCAACTGTTTCAACCACCTGCTCTATGGTATTTTGTTATGGCAACTAAGAAGACTCAAACACAGAGATTTCCCAGAACTATATGGCTTGTACACATAGAGAACAGCTTTGAAGGCATGATTCCTAGCTTGGGAAGTGTCAGACACAGAGGAATGATTTAATTTGATGTATTCTGGAAGGCATGTACAGAAGGAAATCACAAGTTAGGATGGTCCCCATTCTTCCATGTCATAACATAGCAGAGAAGCATCCATGAGTGATCATCTTTTAAAGACTCGGTTACCCATTAGTTCTTTTTTAGGATGTACACCAAAAGACGGACACAGAGTTCCAGTAAACTCGTTTATTATTTCAACACCTAGAACATGAAAAGAAAAACTAGGAAAAGCTTGTCTAGGCAATGAATGAAATAATTTCTCCTCATCTGATATCTCATTGATGAATCTGTCCTTTAAATGTAAGTAGACACAAACTTCATTGCCAGTATAACTTATTGAAAAGTGGTCAGTATTAGTAGGTCTCCATCAAATATTGGAATCCCTCCCCAAAAGAAAACTGATTTTGTGTTATAACAACAATCTGGTAAAGCTTAAGGATAGATAGTGAGATGTCATGGGCTGCAGGAAGGAGTGTAACTGTCCTTTGAGAGACAGAGGAAGAATGTGTCTATGATCAAGAAATAGAAGGAGGCAGAGGACAATATTGCTGGAGTCTGATGAGAAAGAAGGTCCTAGGACTCTTCCATCCTTCAGTAGAGCTGCTGTATCTAAGCCTAATATGAGCATATAATATGAACTCAAATGAAAGGTGTGGCTTGCATCATAAAAGCATCTGAGGCTGCTTGTCTGGACACAGCAGTATGGATAGAAGGTAACTCAGAAAAGCCAACCATCAAGAATTGGCAGACTTTGCATCGAAGGGACTAGGTCTCAACAGGCCTTTTAAAAAAATTACATTGCCAGGTCAAACAACTGCTCATATGGAATCCGTGATATCTTCAGATGTGTTGGGGACCCAGTGGCTGCTGATGCAGGTCCAGAGCCAAACTAAAGCCATAGCAAAATGAATACAATGCTTGAGCTCCACCAATGGAGAACATTGGCCTGCATTGGAGCAGCAGGGAGTGCGTGTTTGCAAAAAAATACAAGGCAACAGAAAAGCTCCTCCCTTGACAGTGTTATAGGTCGCGTAACAACAAACCATCAAGAGCTCATTTGCTGACAACCCCAGCACTGATACACTACAAGATCTCAAGTATATTCTTCAGAGTGTTTGCACATAACACACTCAAGCATAAATATGTGGAAATCACCTAATAGTACAAAAAAAAACAAAAAACAAAAAACAAAACCAAAACCCCAAAACAGCAGAATACAATGCAGTTGAGTTTTCCCAATATGCTCACCATGTGATAGAGATGTGATAGTGTGCACCAGAGACTGGGAACAGACATCTAGGGATGTGGCTGGAGGCATGCAGTGGGCTTCAGGGCAGGGCTGAGGAAGACTGCCATCCTTACACTAAGACAACTTCAGAGGAATCAATAAAGCAGAAGGCAGTTGGCATCCAAAGAACACAACCTAACAAATGCCCTATTTTTATGAGAAAAGTGGATTTCAGAACTCCAAAGCGCATAGGTTTTTGTCTTATCCCCTGGCAACCTGCTGAAACAGAATTGTTCATACTTTGGATGTCAGGCTCTTAGAAGAGAGCAGGAAGAGTTAATGGGACAAAGAGACCCTACAAAGTAAACAGGCTATAGCCACTAGGTACCAGCACCACAGCCCAGGCAGGCTGTTCGCTGAGGAGGACTGGGAATGGGAAAGACTTTGAAAATTGTCCCAGTAATTGGCAGACAGAAGGAGGGGGGGGGGTCATTTGAGAGAGCATCCTCCCTATGATAAGAGATGTCTGCTTTGAATGCTCCTGAGCTAAGGGTGCCTGGCTCTCTGATCACGTTCATCAGGAAAGTGGCACACCATGCAAGCATCTGGCCTTTTCCACGTGGAGCGGAGCAGATGAGAAAGCCTCCTTATCTATCATCTACCCAGCCTGCAGGATAACTAATTTCTGTAAACCTGAGGGATGTTCTTTCAGAGTAATGTAGGTGACAGGAGAATACAAATGGCCTGTTTACAGTTGTCATTGCCGAGCAAGTGGGAACAGCCAGATAGGTGGACAGCATGCTAAAGCTGACAGGCTTTAATATTGCACTGTCTAGCCAGGACACATGTGCAGAAGTTCTCAGAATCATGCATGACCTTGGAGGGGTGTCTCCTTTATCCCCCTCCTCAGGGGGGAAATATACCTAAGCTGTATAGAACAGTGTATAGCTGTCATTGATTTCTAGTTCTTCCCTTCAAATACTGAAGAGCCGGCTGTGCTGGGCACCGAGCTATTTATAAAGGATGTGAGTGATTCCAGACACATAGCCAACACATCTCAGGGTCAGAGGGCCTATGGAACAAACAAAGAGTGTCTCTTGTACTGAAAATATCAGTGGGGAAGATTCATGAAATCTGAGCTATCTGATTTTAAAATTTCCAGAAAAGAGAAATGTTGTGACTTTAAGAACTAGATCTCCTACAAGGACAATCCACTCCTTTTCATCCTCTCCCTTTGGACCAGCCCTCTGCTTTCAATGCATTCAGCCACTTACACCTTACAACAGGTTTTGTACTTCTGCATCAAGCAAGCCAGTTTACTCCTCTTTCTTTTCAGCCCACCTACCTTATTAGCTTCTGGGAGAAGCAGAAGGAGGCAGGTAGTACTGGGATGAGAAAGGGAGAGGGTCCCATCTTCTCTACTCTGCATGGCAGTCCTTGCAAGAGCTAGCTCACTGTGAGGATAGTCTACGTGTGTTGGGAGAATGCAATGAGATGGGGAGTTTTCATCTCCTTCTGAAACATTACCTTGAACCTGCCTCCACTTTGTGGATGGACATCATAGGTACTTGCTACTCTCAAGTGGCCTGGAAATCAGTTCAGAGGGGTGTCTGGAGGACTGCCATCAGTCTGTCTTGGTAGAGCAAAGGTATAAAGTGAAATATGTTGTAGACAGACAGAGCCTGAAGTCCCGTGAGGAGCGAGAGGAGATCCATGAACTCAAGGGCTCTGACCAAGGCAAGTGAGACATAAGCATGACCCATTCCAGTTCCAAATATCAGCTGAGAATACCAGTAGAAACTCAGGGCACAAAACAGCACTGAGCAGCAGGGTGCCTCAGGGAATCTTGGATTAGTCAGTGTTGTCTAACAAAACAGAACTAACAGAACAACTGTATTTACTAGGTCTAAGAACCCTGTAGCCACTCAGTCTACAATGCTGCATGGCTCAGCAGGCCCAGCCAAGTGCTGAAGGCTTAGAAGATTCTTAGAGAGTGTTTGATCTTTGGTCCACACAGGAACCCAAAGGAGCTAAAGCCTGATGTCAGCAAGAAGCAAAGGCAAGCCAGCGAACGGTGTCGATTGTTTTCCTGAGGCATCTGTCTGCCTGTGTCACCTACTGCAAAGTGCTTCATACTCTAGGGAAGCCCTGTCCCCATGGGCTACCCAGCAAATGCCCAAGGACACATCTCTTAGTTGATTCCAGATCACATCAAATTGACAGTCAAGATTAACCAGCACAGACCCTTTATCTTAGCATCCTAACAATGGTAAAAGAGGGAGATGGTCTGCCCAAGCGTCTGGGCCGGAGAGACTGTTCAAATGACAGAATCAGCCACAGGCATAGTCACCACAGTCATTCTCTGGCTGCAAAATCTTCAAGTGACTTTTTCTTTATTTCCTATTTTTATGTACTGCTTAGATTTTCTATGAGTTTGTGTACACATCCTATCCCTCTTGCTATTTAGTGATTATGGACTAGAAACAAGATCATTAGCACAAGAATAAAAGCTACTATTTTTTTTCTCCTCAAGTCTCAGCTAATGGCGAAAAACACACACATATATCTATTATTGTATGTCAAAGGGCACAGACACCATGGGGCCTTTCTGCTCTCATGACCAGCCCAACATGTGTCTTTCAGATAGGAACAAACCTGGTTCTCGACTTCCCACAGCCTGGCTGGCTCTTGTATTTATCTCTTGTTTATTTTTCCCACCCTTGCCCAGCTTTCCTTACTGAGATTAGGATTCATAAAAATTTAAAAAAAATTAAGGGCTCAGAAAACAATTATTTTCTTTGTTTCTTTTGTAGACTTTGCTGGTATTTCACTTCAGATATAGTTCTTACTCAACATCCTCAGTAACCTTTAACTAAACTGCCAAGGACCTTCAACAAGCAAAAGCTAGGACTCCTGACAGAGAATAATCAAAGGCCCAGTGTGATGATGCATGTTTTGACACAGCTGCCCCTAAAAGGAGCTAGTCCTCTATTGGGAGCAAAATGCTAAGAAGAAAGAGATTTTGCTTTCATTCACAGCACAGTACTATTACTAACAACAACAATAATCTAATGGAAGGACAAGGAGGAGGAGGGAGGAGGGGAGGAGAAGGAGGAGGAGGAGGAGGAGGGTGGCCACAGCACCACCACAAATAAAGCAACTTCGTGCCATAGTGATGCTGAAATTAAAAGTTTCCAGAAGCTGGAACAGCAAGCACAGGCTATCCTCAACATCCATCAGTCATCTAACCCCAGGCCCATCTTCTCTAGGTCCAGGAACCTTTCCTACAGCTCTTCTGGGATAATCTTCAGTCACCACTCTCTGCCCTCCTCATCTCCAGGAAGGGGCAGCAGATCCTGATCAGCACGGGCCCATGACCACAATGCAGCCATTTTGGACCCAAGGAGAATGTTGGCCTCCGTGATTGTCATCAGAAATGTGGACTCCTGGGCTACAAATCATTTCTTGTCTCTGTATCTCTTTCTGCTGTTGAGCTTGTTTTCTGACATCCTATGGTACTTGCCCTCCCCCCTCACTCCCAGGCAGGCTCCTTTTGTTCTTCTAAATGTCTTGTCTTCTATTCAATGAACATCACACTATTTGCCCCTAATCTTTACCTCTTGCTTCAATGCCTCCCAAGTTGAGTACACTATCTTAGCAAAAAGCTTCTAGAAGTCTTCAACAGGGATGCTAGCCCAACTACCACCAATAGATAGATGTTGGTTCTGTCTGGAGATAATACGGATTGTTATACCTGGGGGAAGGAGCTACTAGTATTACACAGGAAATTACCAGAGATACCACTAAACAGCTAATAATGCACAGAACATTTCCCAGAGCAAATTATTACAGATCCTTAAGGTCACAGTCACAGAGCTGAGGTTGCAAGGCCTTTCCCTAAGGAAAACACCTTTACAGTACCATAGGTACCAACAGGTGAAGGATGCTTAAGCCCACCCCTCCAATGTACCAGGAAGGTATCCCTTCATCCATACCTCCACACCTTTTCTTTAAATTAGGTCATGGGATTGAAGGGCACAGATGTTGAAATAACCTCACTGCACAGATGAGGAAGCTGAGGACCCAAGGGAAGACACAGCTCGTCCAAGGTCAGGCAAGGGAGGCTGGCTGTCTGGAACTTAATGTTCTGTTGCAGTAAGAACTCCTCATTAATCTATCTGGCTGGCATGCTATTTAGAAATGGAAGGTAGGTCAATCTGACAGGTCCCACTCCTGATGAGTCTCCTGTGCTTGTCTGTCATCTCCAAAGGACAGTGCAATGTCATTATTCAGGCAGGCTTCTGAATTATTTTTGCACTCTTTGATGTTTGTGTTTTCCTGTATTATAAACAAACACTGGCGTCATCCCCCGTGTGTCTGCTTTGTACTTAATTTAATTATCATGTATTACCTCCAGAGGTGACATTTCCCCAGACCAATCGTTGCATGCTAAGACAGTAAGGCAACTAAGGCAACCCTAAGCTTTGGTTAGGGATGGATATGAATTTGGATTCCGCATTAAGTCTTCCCTTTGGTGACAGTGATTGAAACCCAGCTCAAGTTATCTTAGGACCAAAAGGAAACTTAAGGGTTCATGTATTTGGAAAGCGTCATGTTGTGACTGGTTTAGGAACAGTAGAGTCTGGGGATTTGAAAAGAGGTCATCAGAGTTCATCTCCCCTTTCCCTTTCATTGCTTCCTGCTTCCTTCTGGAAATCAAGAGTGTTTTATTCCAAACAATATTCTTTCCTTGTGTGGCAAAGATGTCCCTCAACATGCTGTTCTGATTTGAACCTGAGATACCCCAACACAGGATCCTATTTTGAACATGTGATGGGCAGGTGGTAACACTGTCGGGGGAGGCTGTGGACTGTTAGGAGGCAGCATTGGACTGGAAGAAGTAACGCTCTAGAAGGGGGTTCTAGAAGGATCTACCTGCCCTCAGTTACCACCCAGCTCTGCTCTCATGCAAACTGTCAGGTACAGGTCCGAGTCACCATAGACGGCTCTGCCTGCTCGTCTGTTCTGGTAGATTGTTTCTGTCAGGCAACACGGAAAAACCCAACACAGTGGCCACTAGAGGACGTCAAGGGTATGGCACCTTCTTACCATCACTCGGCCCAGGAAGCTCCATTATACCACATATGGCAGTGGACTTGGGTGCTCCTTGAAGTACCGTGCCAAGCTTAAGCATGCAGAGTCAAAAAGGAGGCTGCTTCACCAGGGCAGACACTAACAGCTGCATGTGTAATGAAATCCGCCCCACAGTCGAAGTCCCCTAAGGAGGAGCAGACAGGCTTCTGTCATTACAGGTTACTTTGCCATTTCTGAATATTACACAAACTGAACAGTGTACCTCACTCTACATAATTAGCTTGAAAGTTATCCAGGGTGTAGGTGAGTCAATGGTTTAGTCTGTTTATTTAAAATAAGCATACTCCATTATAAGGATGGACTATACTTTGTTTTCCCACACCCCTCCACTATTAATGAAAATTAGGTTGTTTTCCATTTGGGGTCATAGGTGTGATAATATATGCCCTGCTCCCCACCAAAGAGATGTCTGAGTTGTAAGTCCCAGTAAATGCAAATAAAATAGCAGAAGGTATTACTGGATACAGAACTCAGTACTACAAAAGAGAGTGCCCAAGTGGAGTAGGTCTTACACACAGTGACTGGGGTGGGCATCTGAGAAAGCAGAGTTTTCAAAACACAGAGAGGTGTCAGAAATAAAAGCAGAAAAGAGGTGGAGCCATGCTGTGATCTGGTGGCCAGGAGCTGTCAGAGGCTGGAAGAGGCAGCAAGATTATTTTTTCTTCATTTTTTAAATAAGAATATCCCCCTCTCCACCCCACCCCCCATAGACTCAAACCTTTGAAAGCTCAGTCATCAGAGAGTGGCACTACTTGACAGGAATTAGAAGGTGTGGCCTTGTTGAAGGAAGTGTGCCACTGGGGAATGGGCTATGAGGCTTCAAAAGCCCAAGCCAGGCCCAGTGTCTCTCTCTTCCTACTGCCTGTGGATGTGGATGGAGAACTCTCAGCTACCTCTCCAGCACCATGTCTGCATGTGTGATGCCATGTTCCTCGCCATGATGACAATGGACTGAACCTCTGAAACTGTAGGCCAGTCCCAATTTAATGCTTTCCTTGGTAAGAGTTGCAGTGCTCATGGTGTCTCTTCACAACAATAGAATACTAAGACATTCCCGTAACCCCTGAAAGAGGTATGGTCCTGCTGACCTGCTGACTACTGGCTATCAACTTTGGCCCAGTACCTCAACAGATATCATCCTGACCACCACAATCCTGAATGTAGAAACCTCATAAATCGAAAATTCTAAAGTCTAAAATCCCTAAAGGATAAATTCCACAGAATCATAATTCTGAAAACATAGTCTTTGAAGAAAAGAATAGTCAAATTCTTTAACAGGTACTTCACTAAATTACTACTTAGTTTAGTTCAGTGATAGTTTTGCATATATTTCTTCGAGTGTATATTAGTTGGTTGAGTATTTTTATGCGTTTTGCTAGTTAATGGTATTAGCTTCTAAATTGCTTCAAATTTTGCTTCAAAATTGTTTCCAATTGCTTGTTGCATTTTTTTAAAAATAGAATTACAGTTTATTTTCAACAGTGATCTTGCATATCACATTTAGTGAATAAAAACAGTCCTCATTTGGTTAGACAGTAAAGCTTAAGGGGTAGAACACTTGCCTAGCCTTTGAGAGAAGGCTGTGGTTTTTAATCTCAGAACAGCAAAAAGTAAGTAAGCAAATAATAATAAAAATGAGCAGTTCTCACCTCAAAGCTTGTGTGAAAGAATCTGCTCCCGACCTCATTCAGGTTATTGACAGAATTATTTAGATGTCACCCTTATCTCCAGGAAGTTGTCTTCAGTTACTGCCACATGGACCTCTTCAGCATGGCCACCTTCTTCACTGGGTTCCTCATGGATCACGGGAGAACTTTGAGCCAGGCTTCAGGCAAAGCAGGGTCTTGAGTATCTTGCAATGTAACCCTGGAAATGATGCCATACAACTGCTGCCGTGGTCCTCGAATCAGAAAGAAATGTAAATGCTGCCACACTCAAGGAAAAGCATGATTTCTGTGGTTCCACAGCTCTTTGAAATCCTTGCATATTATTTTAATTGAGTCTTTCAAGGGAAACTATACGATTCAGTGCTCAATTCAGAGCAGGTGTCAGGATGAAAACGATTTTGGTGGGTAAAATTTGAACCTGTAATTGCGAATGCATTCGTCTTGGTGTGTTTCACGAGTCTCTTTAAATGTGTCTTGTGATGTTGCTGTTTATTTCAGGATGTAAAAGAGAAAAGCTGAGGGGGAGACACTGTGACCAGATGAAGGATTTCCAATTTCCGAAGATATTTCACTAACTGGGGACCAAAGACAAGAGGGAGGGAGCAGAGAGGGAATGAATAAACTCAGGTGGATCCCAGGTACCCTAGTTCATTTAGAGTGCCCAGCTCTCCTCTGGGAGAAATATATGGCAGCTTTGGGTAGTTTTGATGTGAGATCTTCCTTTATTGGCTTTTGATACAAAAATCTGAAAAGTTTGTGCCAAGTTTTCTGCATATATAATGCATTTACAGATAAGTAGGGAATTATTTTTTTTAAATCTTATTAACCAGGGGGATCCTAAGATTTAAATTAGTTGTAGGTTTTCTCTACTTGAAGGAAATGTATATATAACCCTTTCATTTCATTAATATAGAGAAAAGATAAGTGTGTGTCCAGGTGTGTGTGTGTGTGTGTGTGTGTGTGTGTGTGTGTGTGTGTGTGTGTGTGTGTGTGTGTGTGTGTGTGTGTGTGTGTGTGTGTGTGTGTGTGCTTCTTCAGGCTAGAGGAAGACTTCTGGTGTCCTTGCTCTATCACTTTCTGTATTATCCCCTTGAGACAAGGTCTCTCAGTGAACCTAGTGTTAGCTTGGCAGTCAGCAGGCCTCATGATGCTCCTGTGTCCTTCTCTGGGTCCTGGGGTTACAGGAACACATCACCACTCTCAGCTTTTCATTTGGATGCCTGAGATTTGAAATCAGGTCTTCATATCTGCGCAAGTGCCACTTCTCTGTTCCACAAAGACTCTTGTTAGTGAAAGGTGGAGGCGCACAAAAATTTCCTAGTGAGATATGTGCTTGCTTTACTCAGCAGAGCTGCAGTAGAGGATTACTTGACCGTGTGCATAGTTTCTAGGTAACTGGAAGGGTCTATATTTGGCTGAGCTAGGGGGAGTTCTTTTGCTCCACCCCTTGGCATTCCTATAATTAGCCCTTTAGAAGAGACCAGAGGGGCGGGTGGATAATGACCCAGGCCCTCCCGAGGCTGTCCTGTGTATCTTTTTCTCTCCCCTCTATCCTTCTATCTAATATCTCTTATCCCTTTCTCCCCAAGAGTACTCCGTCTTAAAATGTGGGAGCCAATCTCCCATAGTGAAGACTTCTAGGATTGCATGCAATACTTGTGTTCAGGGTGTTTGAAGCATAGAAGAATCCCAGAGTTCTCTTCCAGTGTTGTAGAGATCTGTACAGTCTAAAACTATGGAAAAGACTGAGACAGTGGCCTTTTTGTGCAATACTTCACATAAGGGACATTATAAAGCTCTCCTATGGAAAGCACAGTTCCAAGCAATCCATGTTCTGTGATGTGTCTTTATTGTTCATCCTTTTTTTTTCTTTTTCTTTTTTACCTCAGACCCACACTCTGTAATGGGAACCATCTTCACAGAGTGTTTATTATACTACTTCTTCATATTAGATTTCTCACTATTGAAACAAAATACCCAACAGAAGCAATTTAAGGTAGACAAGATTTACTTTGCCTCACTGTTTCAGAGATTTCAGTTCAGGGTGGCAGGGAAGGTGTGGTGGTAAGGGTGCTATCTAACAGCTGTTTACACCCCAAAAACAGAAAACAGTGAGCCCGCTAAGAACCCGGGTGAGCATAACCTTCAAAAGCTCTCTCCTAGCCAGGCTTTCATCCCAGTATTCTGGAGGCCGAGACAAGTGGATTTCTGTGAGTTCAAGGTCAACCTGGCCTACATAGCAAGTTCCAAGCCAGCCATGGCTATACAGTGAGACCCCCATCTCAATCAATCAATCAATCATGAATGAATGAATTAATAAGATAAAAATTAAAAATAAGAATAAAAAAAGTTCCTCACTAGTGACCTGTTTCCACTTACCTCACTTCCCAAAGGCACCCCAGACTTCACAATAGCACTACAAGCTGGGGTTGGAACATTAAAAAAAAATATGAGCCTGCAGGAGTTATCCTAATTCAAACTAACACCATTTATTGTCTGCCACAGCCCGGCAACTTCATGATATGATTATCATCTTCCCCTCAAATTTCTCTTCATCCTAAACTTCCCCTGGCCATTTTGAGTTTAGACATACACTTAACACACACCCCTCACTCTCTTTCACCCACTTGGGTACAGTCCTTTATTACAGTCCCTCTCTAAATTGATCCGTGTTGAGTCTTCACTTACTGCTATAGCAATCAATCTTAATAACTGCTATTAAGCTTATAACTATAGCAATTGTCTCTGTAACGAGCTTCACGTTGGTTCTTACCTATTTCTTAGTTAACTTGACAAGGACTCCTTGATTTCCTGTTACTATCAGGAGTATTTCCAAAACATTCCTGTCCACCAGAGAAAACACACCACACACACACACACACACACACACACACACACACACACACACACACACATCCTGTCTCTGCTTACAGTCCTTGCAGGAGAAAAGAGATGCAAAAGGCAAGGCACAAGACAATGGAATGTTTAACAGCATCTTTCCAGGGTTAAGGATGTTCAGGGTGGTAAGACTGTAATTAGTCATTTCCCCTTTCTCTCTGTCTCTGTCTCTGTCTGTCTCTCTCTCTCTCTCTCTCTCTCTCTCTCTCTCTCTGTGTGTGTGTGTGTGTGTGTGTGTGTGTGTGTGTGTGTGTGTGTCTTGAGACAGAGTTTTTTTGTGTAGCCCTGGCTTTCTTGGAACTCTCTCTGTAGACCAGGCTGGCCTTGAACTCACAGAGATCCGCCTGCCTCTGCCTACAGAGTGCTGGAATTAAAGGCGTGCACCAACACTGCCCAGCTTGTCACGCCCATTTCAAAGATCCCTACTGCCATCTCCACTCATACCTGTTCTTCCATTCCTGAAGATCCCTTCCTCCTGATGCTCCGTTCTTATTTGTGCAGATTTCTCAGCTATGTGCTGTCTATTTAGCCATCACAGGTGCAGAGCCTGTCAAAGCAGAAACTCAGCACAGACAGTCACACTCTTGGTAAAAGTCTTGGGAGAGAACAGATGCACATGGTGGTGTGTCTTCTCTGGGATGCTACACAAAACAGAGTCAAAGAGAGCAGACAACTCTGACCTTGGGTTAAGAGAATAGAAGTCCAGCTGAGTATTCTTCAGGTACAGTGTATGGATCAGTACTTAAAAAAAAAAAAAAACCAAAAACCAAAAAACAAAACTACAACCTGCACTGTAAATGGATAGAACTAGAAAAAAAATCATCCTGAGTGAGGTACCCCAGACCTGGAAGACAAATATGATATGTATTCACTTAAATGTGGATAATTAGCTGTTCAGTCAATGATAACCAAGTCAGAAGCTGTATAGAACCACAGAGAGTGGGTATAGAGTAAGGGACTAGAGCATACAGATAGATCTCCTTGGGAAAGGGAAATCAAGTAGATCATCATGGATGGATGGTTGAGGAGATGGAATAGGGGGATCAAGTTGGGAGGGGGCACGGGTAATGGGGTAGGGGATATGAGGAAACACAGCTAAAAATTATGGGACATTTGAATAGTATGGAAACCTAATAAAGTAGAAGCTTCCTAAACTATATACTTATATGAAGGCAATCTAAATGCAATCATCAAATAATAGAGCTAGAGTCTCAACTGGCCACCTTTTGTCATCAAATGAACTTCCAGTACCAGGATTGGGTTAAATCTAATTGAGTTGTTGGCCAAAGGGGTCCCATGGGAATGAATCTCCAAACAATCCAGGCTGTTGCCAAGACAGTAGGGAGCTCTGTACAAACTGACAGCAAGTCCCCATTGCTGAAGACAAGACCTCCTCAACTCACTGAACATGGAGAAGTCAAGATGGTGCCTATATAGAGCCTTCACCCCTATGTTCTAGCTTCTGTCATACAGGAAAGTGTTCTACATGGTATGTCTTTGGTACAGAAGGTACTTCTTCAAAGAGAAATGTAAACAGAAGCCAACCACAAACCCTTTTGTTCTAGAATGATGTCCTGCCTGCAAGACAGTAAGCAACCAATATCTGATCTGATTTAAGGCCCACTCCACAAGATGGAACCCACAGCTGAAACTGCTTAGGTGACCAAGAACCAGAGACTAGATAGCCTAGGGACGTAGAGTAAAACCAAATAATGCTTGTCTTTTTATTTTTAAATTAGTGATAAAATGACTCCTAAAGACAAGGAAAAAAATCCTGCACTGTTATTCTTTCCTTCTGTGTTCTATGACTGAGACTGAAAGAACAGAACAATTACCCACAGGTAATTGATGTAACCTTAAACATCCAATATGCTTCCATACCATAGTACCTGGCAGTTGACTCTCATAATAAAAGTGCAAACATAAATAATTATAGTCTCTGCCCTAAATTGCTTCTCTTACCCTACATGCTAAAGAGAACACACCACATTGCTTCAGATGATGACATTAAATCTTTATTGAGTTATTTGTACTGTAACATCCATTTTTGTTTTGGTATGGCAACATTTAAAACATTTAATTATTGTTTAGTTACTTATCTCTTTGCTGTGTGTGCTGGTTAGTTTTATGCCAACTTGATACAAGTTAGAGTAACTGGAGAGGAGAGAGTCTCAATGGAGAAATGCCCCAATAAGATCGGACTATAGGCCGATGGTAGGGCATTTTCTTAATTAGTGACTGATGTGAGAGGGCTCAGCCCATTGTGGGTGGTGCCAGCCCTGGGTTGATGGTCCTGGGTTCTATAACAAAGCAGGCTGAGCAAACCACAGGAAGCAAACCAGGAAGCAGCTCCCCTCCATGGCCTCAGCTCTTGCCTTCAGGTTCCTGCCCTAGGTTCCTTCAGTGATGTACTGCAATAGGAAAGTGTAAGCCAAATAAATCCTTTCCTCCCCAACTTGCTTTTTGTTCATTGTGGTTCATCACAGCAATAGAAACTCTAACTAAGACAGTGTAATAGGATATTCCAACAAAAGCAACTTAAGGGAAAAGCATTTTATTTTGGTTTGAGGGTATAGTCATATCATAGTGGGGAGCCATGGCAGAAAGACCTGGTTACATTATATAGACAGTAGGGATACAGAGGCTGGTGAATGTCAGTATTCAGCTAATTTTCTTCTTTTTTATTCCATCCAGAACCCCATCCAGGATGGCGCTACAGCTAAGGTGGGTCTTCCCACCCCATCCAGGACCCCAGCCCACGGGATGGTGCTACAGTTAAAGTAGGTTCTTTCCACACCAGTTAAACCCATCAAGATAATTTCTTACAGGCAAGCCCAGAAGCTTGTGTCCTAAGTCATTCTAGATCCTGTCAAGTTGACAATTGGTATCAATCATCACAAATATGGACAATGCTATTGGTGCAAGAGAAATAGATAATAACTAAATAATACATCAATATTTCTGCTCTGCTTATAACCCTTGCCTGAGGAAAGACAAGCCAACACTAATTAGAATAGAACTTCCAGAATCATGAATTAAATAAATCTTTGCGCTTCAGAATTTAATTTCCTCAGGTATTCCATTACAGTAATACAAAGCTGAATAAGTTATTCCTTCTATAAAAAGACTTGGGAGAATGGGTTCATTCTCTTCTATTTCAGGAAAACATGGCACTTAATCCTTTTTTGTACCCTTTTAGTTGCTTCTCTGCATGAGGACACGTAGGCAGCACACTGATGAGAAACAGCTCTTTGCCACACACCAAACCTATTGACACCTCTAACTTGGGCTTCTCAGCTTCCAGAACTGTGAAAAATATGCTTATTGTTTATAGTTTACCCAATCTTGACCATTTTGCTATAGCAGCACAAATAGTCCAGGGCTGAAGGGAAAGTAAGTGAGAATTACCTTGTGGACACTGAAAGAATAAAACTAATATACAAAACAAGCCAAGAGCAAAACATTAGTATAGTTACCAGTAGAAATTCTTATGCGCATGGTGGAACATCTTGGAGGTCTGTAGGCACACCCTTCATTATCTGTTCATGCCATTGGTCCTATTGGCAGGTACCTGTAAGCTACTGGCCACCCAACAACCATTTCTGATTATCATTCACCATTGTGTTCTCTACAGCACTGAGGATTTGGGAATATAGTACAATACAATGGATCCTGAAAAGATGCTACCTGGAATTGAATCCCATTTTCCATATTGTTTACTCACATAACCCTGAGAGAAAGAGAGAAATGCTTCATGAGGCTTTGGACTTTAGGGAAGTTTTTTTTATTCCTAAGAAAAGGCTATGGAAAGATAACTTCTTTTCTTCTGGTTGCTAACACATTGGAGAGTGAATTTGACATAAAGAATAGAAAGAGAACAGCCTGGACCATAGCATCAACATGAAGTTGTTTCTAACCCAGGCTTACCATCATTCAAGACTGAAAATCAAAACAAAAGTGAATGTCAAGATGTGATCAATATCTTAAACAAACACAAAATTCTGTGTTAGTAGTAAAGCTTAGCCCACTGGAAAAGCTTAGCATGTCCACTGTCCTGGGATCAGTGCCTACTAACACTAATACACACAACTCACACACACCACTCATTTGTGTTTAAATCTCTTAGAGTTTGGGGTGTTGTTGTTTGTCTTTGTTCTTTTGGGGGATCTTCCCCCCAGCTCCCAAATAAAACACACACAGAGGCTTATTGCTTATTCTTTTTTTTTTTTGGTTTTTCGAGACAGGGTTTCTCCGTGTAGCTTTGCACCTTTCCTGGAACTCACTTGGTAGCCTGGCTCTGCCTCCCGAGTGCTGGGACTAAAGATGTGTGCCAGCACCACCTGGCTTGGCTTATTCTTACTTATAAAATCCCAGCCTTAGCTTGGCTTAAATAATTTTCTACAACATTTCCCCCTTTTTTCTAAATTAAAAAGAAAAGTTTTAACTTTAACATAGTATAAACTACATGCAACAGAAACAGCTATAAAGTAAGAATTAATTTACAATATTCAGTCCATTTACATTTAGCAAATTCAGAGAAAGCACTTTACCATCTTTCCATCTTAGTGACTCTAAAGTTTTAGACATAATTTGCTTTCTATCATAATGAAGTAAAAATGAAACTACAACTATCTAGTCTTCAACCCCATCAAAACCCAGAAGGATGTAGCATTATCTAACAACAGAGATATTTGGATGCCTAGACAGTCACCCAAAATTCCTTTGCAACATTGGGGCATCCATCTTCAGCCTACAGACCTAGGGTATCTGGTAGCCTCCTCAATGACACAGGAATTTTGAAGGACTGTCCTCTCCTGTTTTGGCAAAGTTCAACAGTCTTTTTCCTGCGTGTCTTGCATGTCCAGTCTGCACAGCACATTGTCAGCACTCAGACAAGAACAGTTTCTTTGCCCAGTGGCTAACCTTGCCACAATGAAAGCAAACTCTATAAGGAGTTTCTTCAATGCCCATCATCTCTGAAGTAAATTGGCACTGCCAGGAGCAGATGTGTCTCATTGTCATGAAAAGCCATAAGTTGCTATATTCTATAGGTTTTTGAAAGGTTTGAAGACCATCTATCTATCTTTTTGATCTGGAAAGCATACCTAACATGTCTACAAATTTGATTGTTATAAATGATGGATTACTAAACTATGTTTCCTGATTATCCTATATAGTTTATGATAACAACTTTCAAAAACTAGAACTTCACCCTGCGTTTCCAAATGAACTGAACAGGCACAATACTGCAAACAAAAATAGAAACATACATACACTATGTTGTAACAAAAATAACCTTAAATTTTAATCAATATACAAAAATCCCTTAAACAAAAGTGTGTGTGTGCGTGTGTGTGTGTGTGTGTGTGTGTGTGTGTGTGTGTATATATATATATAATTTTAAATTTGTACCAATATTCTATATTCCCCTAAATGATAACAAACATCCATAACCCACCAAATAACTAACCCCCCCAACTCTTGGGAATATGGGCATAGTTTTCTCCATACTGCTTCCTGCTGTCTGTGGATGATGTATCTTTAAGGTCCCAGAGAGAAAATTTCAGATAATTGCCAAGTCTTGGAAAGACAAGCAGTAATCTTTGCTGATAGATATCACCTGTCAAGATTTATGACAAGTCTTGCCAAATCTTTGCCTGACCAAACCTGATCCATATTAGCTCTGAAGGAATCCATAGCCTCTCATTTCCTGTGGGAACAAAACTCCAAAGCATTTTTTATTTCCATTGACAAATATATTTTTGACTTTTTAAAAGTTAAGGCATTCCTACATTATATAGGCTGATTTATTTCAACAGTCCCTCTTTCAATTCCAGGTCTCTTTGCAGCTGCCCTTTGCTTTTCAACAATCAAAAAATTCAAAATCAACCCTATAACACACAGGATCCAGACTCCATGTATATTTCCCATGTTAGTGGTTTTGTTCTTTTATATTACTTTTTACTCTCTTTTTAAAGATATTATTATTATTCTTAAACTATTCATTTCCTTCTATGACTACACCCCTTTTCTTTTCTTAATTAAGCCTACACATATTGTTAAACATGCTGTAACCTGTTTAGAGGTTTCTCAGTCTGTGTCTCTTTTATTGCATATTTTCAGCCTTTTTTTTTTTTTTGACCATATGAGCAAATCTTTAAACTGCTAACTTACACATGGATCCTCCACATGCGTGGCTCTCAGCTGGCTCTGCATGCTTCTTGGGTTGTGAAAACCAAGTATGAACTTGTGGCTGGTTGGAGGTTTGTCTGACCAGAAACTGCACTCAATCTTCCTAGAGCTCTAGAATGCCAATATTTGCACGGTGGCAGGCATTTTCACTTAGTTTTTGTTCCTACTTAACATACTGACTGCTCAAGGGCTCAGTGACACGCAGAGACTCTTAAAGGAGGTCCTATCCTCTTTCTTCCATTTTTTTCCCCCCAAAGCTTTCTCAGGCACCATGGAAATATGAGCCCCACACTGGGCCCCAATGTGTTGTTATTAAATAACAACATACATGGGGGCTTATTCTTAAATGCCTGGCCTTAGCTTGGCTTGTTTCTTGCCAACTTTCCTTAAATTATCCCATCTACCTTTGGCCTCAGGGCTTTTCTCATGTTCTTACTTGTAAATCTTACTCTTACTCTGTGGCTTGTTGTGTAGCTCAGTGGCTGGCCCTTGGGTCCTCCTTCTCTTGCTCCTTCTCCTTCTTCCTCTCCTCTCAGATTTCTCCCTCTGTATATTCTCTCTGCCTGTCAGCCCTGCCTACCCTTTCTCTTGCTTTGCGATCGGCCATTCAGGTTTTATTAAACCATCCAGTTTTTTAGACAGGCAAAGTCATACAGCTTTACAGAGTTAAACAAATGCAACATAAATGAAAGTAACACATCTTAAAATAATATTCTACAACATCAGGGGCTCCTGTTACTTTTTATACCTTACTGTTCCATTTTTTTTCAGAGTCTTTCGATGAAGATGATGGAGATAGAAAGCACCGGATTTTCTTGTGATAAAGGATAGTTTTCAAACACAGAGCCCTGATACCACTTATTCAGGACTGATACCCATTCCCTCTGTGTTGGTATCACAGACCACATATTGACATTTGACCTGATTGATGCCTGAGAGAAAACCAGAGGTGTGAGTGGGAGCTGGTGTTCAGGGGACACTCAGGAAGAATGCTTATTCACTGATATCTCTCCTGGGAAGCCTGATACATTGTGATGGTTAATTTTGATGGTCCACTTAATAAGATTTAGAATCACCTGGGAGACAGGCTTCTGGGCATGACTTTGAGAGAACTTGCTTACATTAATTGAGGTGGGAATACCTGCCCACTCTGGGTGGCACCATACCCTGAGTTGAGATCCTGGACCTTATTTAAACAAACAAACAAAAAAAGACAATGCACTGAGAATAAGCATTCTTTGCCTCTTGACTTTGGATGCAAAATGCTCAGCTACCTGAAACTCCTGCGGCTGTGTCTCCCTCATCATGATGGACTGTAACCTCAAACTATGAGCCAAAATAAGTCTTCTCTCCCTTAAGTTGCTTTTGTCAGGGAGTTTTATCACAGTGTCAGGAAAAGCAAATAAAATACTGCCTACTTGGGTTTTTGCTCTTGGGACGTATGGCAGGGATTATGCTAACTTCAAATGATATGACAGCCTAGAGAATAAGGAGGCCATTTCAAGGCTGACATTTATACTTGAGTGAAAATAAATGTAAAATGTCTACAGTAAATTTTCACATGGAAGAGAATAAACAAGAAGGGATAATGAGAAGGCAATAAAGGCTTTAAAAAAGGTATCCATTCTGGTTTTCTAGGGTGGCCCTGGTGAAGGACCCCAATCTGGTGACTCCAAATGTACTGTCTCCTTGTTGAGAAGGACCTGAAGATCAAGATTCCACAGAGACCACTGACACAAGGACTCACTTCTTGGCTATTCTTGAGTCACCCCCTCACACGGTTCTCTGCACCCACATCTAGCCTTGATACATATATCACTGGTTAAACTGGATTAGGGCCTCTCCTGGCAGCCCATTGTATTTAACCACTTTATCTATCTATCTATCTATCTATCTATCTATCTATCTATCTATCTATTCATTCATTTATTGGTTTTCCAAGACAGGGTTTCTCTGTGTAGCTTTAGTGCCTTTCCTGCAACTCACTCTGTAGCCCAGGCTGGCCTCGAACTCACAGAGATCCGCCTGCCTCTGCCTCCTGAGTGCTGGGATTAAAGGCGTGCGCCACCCCTGCCCGGCACCACTTTTATTTTTAATGCTATCTGCAGATATGGTTACATTCTGGGATACTGAGAGTTAGGGTTTTCAGTGCATAGATTTGGGAGGAAACATGGCCAGCCTCTAATAAAGAAGGAGGGTTGGAAAGCCCTCATGAAAACTATCTTGCCTAGACATAGCTGACCTCTGGGTCCTACAGTGTTGATTACATTGGGTGTATTTGGTAGGTGACAGCCCTGTGTAGGCTGGGCTCCCTGCAGACTTCTGACTGGATTTCCAGAAGACCGTGTCTTGCTAATCCTTCTGAAGGCAGACCACAGCCCTCTCAGGGCACGTTCAGCCCACACAGATGCATTCACCATTTGAGCCCTTAAGTACGTCTCTGAGCTTGGCAGCCTGGCCTCTGTGTGAAGCTCTAAGAAACACTTTCATCTCACGCAGCCTATCTTGGCAATAGAACTAGCCGACTGTTAAGAACTACTTGGGTTATTTTAAACTCATAGTTTTTAAAAATAGCCACTGGAATCTAGTCTCGCTGGATTTCCATACATGTTGAAAAAGCCTTGGGTTCACTCTCCGCCTCTCTCCAGGCTGTGCAATGTCAGGCTCTAAGGAGTGCTGTGGTCAAAGTCAGGCAGGTGTCCCTCCTGCACCTCATGTAGCACTTGCTTCCCAGCATGTCTATCAAAGCAGATGCACAATGCCCAACAGCATGTCTCCAGCTTGTTTGAAAGTATCTGTATTTTGTTGTCAGCTAACAAGCAAGGTTTCTAGCAAGGATTCTTCCCAGCACAACAGGCTGACCTTGAGTGCCTTGAGCTTTGGGAAAGCAGTGGGGTGTCCCTTGTTGGCAAACCACAGTAAACATTTTTGAGAGCTGTCATCATCTGTCACACCAAGACTCCTGGTGTCATCTCATGCCATCTGTATCTGGGGAAACTGGCTATTGATGGAGTGTGACAACAGTGAAGGAGAGGAGGCATGTCCCATGGATTATTTTTATTTGTTGTTGTTGTTGTATACATATTACACTTGTTATGCTGTATCTTCCTTGAATTTCCAGTAAAAATGTTCACTTTTCAGCACGGCTAGGTTTTTTCCAACAGCTGGACTTCTCTGGTCCTGTCGGTGTCCAGCAACAGAGAAGAAATGTCAACAGTATCAGGGGTCAAGTGCAGGCAAACCATTCATGGGCTTCCTCCATTCCTTGTCTTACTCTTACCTGAAGTCTGCATCTCCCAATATCGTTGCCCTCTGATATCCTATCCATGAACCACAAACCTGATATTGTGCACGTGGGCCAGGGACAGCTCCAGCCTGCTCTTGTCTTCTCTGCTATTACAAGATGTTTAAGAACCGAGTGATCAATGTTTTAATATGTGTGTGTGCACGTGCACGCATATATGTGTGTTCATGTCCATGCAAGAGCACACTTGTACCACAGGATGACAAGGTCAGAGAACAGCCACAAGTGTATGTCCCTGCCTTCCACCATGTTTGAGACAGTCTCTGTTTGCTGTCAGGAATACCCATCTAGCCTCGGGGATTCTCCTGTTTCCCTGCCTCCCACCATCTATAGAAACACTGGGATTATATACGTGTGCACTACCATCTTACTCTATGTAGGCTCTGGGGATCCACACTCATGTCTTCATGATCATGCAGCAAGTACTTTACCCACAGGACCATCTCCTTAACTCTAGTTACCAATTCTACTGTGGATCCTGGTTGTCAAAATGACCCACTACACAAAAAGAAATGAGCCCATTTCCAGAAGGTTTCTATGTGTGTAGTTCCACAGAAGTCCCTCTAGAAGTTTCTATACACATTTCTGGTACATGTCAGGAGACAGGAAAGCCCAAATGTATCAGTTCAGCTCCAGGGTAGCATTCCCTGCCCAAGTCTCTTCCATCTTGCCACAAATGGACACTGTGAAAGAGATGTGCCAGGGTGGGTGGCCTAGCGGGGAAAGAGAATATCCTAATCCCCAAAAGTGTAAATTCTAACTTCCAATTAAGTTCATTTAGTGCAGGTTGAAGATGAGAGTGTCACAAAGTGAGAGCTCCCCCCACCCTCTACCCTCGGGTATCACTAGTCTACTGAAATGAAATCATCGCCATCTGTGGCAATGAACCTGAATTGCTTGATCTCCATTTCTGTCACAACTAGCCTCGGGTTTCTGCCTCCAAGGGAATGTGTTCATTACACTCAGAGAAATGTGACAGTGAGGAGGGGAAGTGACATTCTCATTCAGTCCCATGCTTTGCTCAATCAAGTTCGCACCTTTTTTTTTTTTAATTGATAATTATCGTTGGAAAGAAATAGGTCAAGCCATTGTTCTTTCCTTTTGCTTGCAGAGGTAGGCTATAGAGAGTACAGGAGACGGAGCCTTCACGTAGACAATGACATCCTCTCTGTCTTAATAACAAACTAAAGCTGGTCAGCTCCAGGCAGGAGGAGAAGAAGCATTAAAAAAAAAACCATGAGTCAGAGAGATCAGTTTTGTCCCTGGCAGCTCTGCAAAGCAACTAACCCCACACCCACTCAGTCCTTTCTAACTCTATTTTCTGAAGTTGAACGTGATGCATCTATTTACAAAGTATGCTGTGTTTATCGAGAGGAAGGAGCCAACCTCGGGGTGTTTCAGAAACTTGCTGTCAGCAGAGAATGAAGGAAAGAAAAATGTACCAGGGACAGGGTGGCTTAGACCACAGAAACATTGTCCTTGTTCTAGAAGCGGGGAATCAGAAGTGAAGATCTCTTCCTGCTTTCTAGATACAGCTTTCCTGCTGTATCCTTACCTGGTTTGGGTTCTCACCTGGGCATGTGTCACGTGACCACACGTCCACATTTCTTCTGACAAGGACATCAGTGTCCTTGCCTTGGGACCTACAGTAATGGCCTCCTTCATTGTAACTAACTCTTAAAAGGCCCCATCTTTCAATTCTATTTTTCTTGAATATTCTTCCCCCCCCTCTCTTTTTGAGACAAGGTCTCACTGTGTAGCAGTGGCTGGTTTGAAGTTTGCTGTCAGCTGGCTGGCTTCAAACTCATGGAGAGTTATAGGATTACAAACATAAGCCACCATACCCAGCTTATTTCATGAATATTCTTACATGTCAACCACGACCAGAGGGGGTGGTGCCCCTGTCTAATCCCCTACACCATGACCTTGAACAGTGATGTTCTACCTAATCGACATTTCAGCGCACCACACCCACAGATTATCCTCCGAGAGGCTCGTGGGGGTTTCTTGGCAGTAGACTTCATCTCTGTGTGATACTCTCACTTCAGCCTACATTGCTTCCCCTGTGACCTGTGGTTCTCATGGCCCCCGCTCCTTCTGCTGTGCCTCCCAGAGCCTGCTGGCCTCCACCTCCCAGGCCAGGGAACCAAACTCAGAGAGAAGAACCTGAGAAAACGAAACAATTGAGACCCAGTGATTTTCACCAAGACACACTCCAGCCTGTGGTGGAAGTGTGATTCTGAGCCCTGACTCAAATCAAGCTTTCTGACTTCTGTCCTGTGTAGACAAAAGTTGAAAGCAACTGAAAGGAAAACAGTCTCCATGTAGACTCTTCCAGATCACATCAGACCTTCCCAAACATGACCTGAAGCAGCCATGCTAATGTTGGATATAGTAAGGCAGCTATTTGTCAACTGGAGAAAGGAAAAATTAGTCTCTCTCTCTCTCTCCCTCTCTCTCTCTCTCTCTCTCTCTCTCTCTCTCTCTCTCTCTCTCTCTCTGTGTGTGTGTGTGTGTGTGTGTGTGTGTGTGTGTGTGTGTGTGTGTGTATGTATGTATTGATAAAAAAGGAACATTCTCCTGTCCTTTTGTCCGGAGTCAGAGATGGTGCCATTGATCACATGATGTGTTTTCAGGCTCTTGGGAATCAGCCATTGGAATTTCTGACCTTGGTGAGGGTCACAGTGCTTTGTGATCAGCTTTCTTATTTCCCAGGCACTTCAGAGTTTTCTGTCCCAGTTGCCATGGCTTCGCCTTAGATTTGTAGTGCTTGCTCCTGCAGACACTGCCAAGTACCTCTGACTTTTAAAACCAGGATTGGGCTCTGTGTGCTTCCTGTCATCACTGAAACAGTTTTTGTGAGGTTTTCTTTCTTGGTGACTTGGAAGTTGTTTATGGATCTGACCTTAAATTTGCTCTTGGGGGCTCCTGAAAGTTCCTTCCAATTGATGGGTTAACTGATAATCAGTTGACACAGACTTTTGTGACATGTGTCCTCTGCCTCAGCTTGTCTGCTAAGAAAAAAATACCCCAGGGTGAGGGCAGGGCAGGAGGGGGATAGGAGATTGTTCATAAAATGGCAAGGACTCATCATGGATAGAACATATTCTCCCTATGCATTTGTTAAATACACATGCCAGCAAGATGATGAGCTTGTTATATTTTATTTTATTTTTTCAAAAAAATGAATGAATGAGTAAATGAATGAAAATCTAAGCACTAGGGTAAAGGTTAGCAACTGAACTGTCATTTATACCTTCTGGGCCAGGAAAATCAGTTTTCTCCCACTGTGCTGAGTATATCAAACATTCCAGGACAGGTCTAAAGTTCAGTAGTAGCTGACCAACATATAATTGGATTTCATAATTGTGTGTGTGTGTGTGTGTGTGTGTGTGTGTGTGTGTGTGAGAGAGAGAGAGAGAGAGAGAGAGAGAGAGAGAGAGAGAGAGAGAGACAGAGAGAGAGAGACAGAGAGACAGACAGAGACAGAGACAGAGATAGACAGAAAGAGAGACAGACAGACAGAGAGAAAGAGATAGAGAAAGAGCTTTTTATTTGGTTACAGTTTGGTGTCTTGTTTTGTTTGTCTTTTGGATATGGTTTTATTTTGTTTTCTTGGTTTTAGGGGATCTTGTTGTATTAGGTTTTTGTGGTAGCACTTAAAGTTGGGTAGGTAGGGAGGGATGGGGAGAGGGTCTGGAGGGACTTGGGAACAGGGAAGAATATGAGCAAACTATATTCAAATTTTAGAAAATAAAAAAAAACAAAAGCAAGAAGACTGAAAAAATGCATCTTATTGACAACGCAGTCAGCACGTGAACACCGATCGTCCCGTCCATAACTGTCTTCTTTAAGTGCTTTCAGCAATGTGTGGTTTGTAGGTTTCAACAGACAGCCATTGTGTTGCTTGGTCACATTTATTCTTAACTACTTTATCCTTCTTTTCTGATGTTCTTCTCAACAGAACTTTTATTCAGTTTCCTTTTCAGACTGTTCATTGCTGACATGTACACAACTGATTTTTGTGTTTTGGTCGTGGATCTTGCAACATTACTGCATTTGCTAAATTTACTGCATTTATTAAACCCAACAATTCTGTGATTTTTTTTTTTAGTTTTTATTCTTTTTCTATATACAAAATCATGGCATCTGTGACTATAGTTTTACTTTCTCACTTTCAGTGACTGTCTTTCTTCTACTTCCCCAGCTACAGCTAGACCTTTCCTTGTGATACTGAACAACAAAAGTCTATTTAGGCGAGAAGAGAATGCTGGAACTGGATCCCCTGGAACTGGAGTGGCAGGGGTTTGGGAACCACTGTGTGGGTGCTGGGAACAGAGCTTGGGTATTCTGCAAGGGCAGTAGATGCTCTCAACGACTGAGCTATCTGCCAGCTCTTGAAAGTTTTTGTTTGTTTACTTGTTTTTGACAGTTTTTTAAAAAATTTTTAAGATTTTTTTTTATTTATTATGTACACAGAAGAGGGGGCCAGATCTTATTACAGATGGTTGTGTGTGGTTACTGGGAATTGAACTCAGGACCTCTGGAAGAGCTCTCGGTGCTCTTAACCTCTGAACAAAACAAGACAAAACTGTAGGGCAGGCAAGCTGTAAAAATCTTGGCAGCTGTCTGGAGGAGGGAGATGAAGAGGAAGGGAGAAAGCCATGCTGGTTGTAAGCACCCACATGATATAGACATTTGAGGCCTGTAGCAGAGACTTCTCTAATTTGCTATAACCTACTTACCTGATATTTCCACCAATGTATTTGGAAGGTCTTGACTTATGACTTTGTTCTGTTACTATAAAAACTTCATGATATTGTTACCACCTTAGAACACATTATTTGAGATGACCTGAATCTGTATTCCTCGGCCTTGGACACTCATGTTTGGCTCTAGGATAAACTGTTTCTTCTAATTAAAATTAACTTTAATTAAAAAATTTTCATTCATTTTATATACCGACCACAGATCTCCCTCTCATCCCTTCTCCCACTCTTCCCCCCTACCCACCTCCCATCCCCTGGTCCAAAAGAGTAAGTCCTCCCATGGGGGGGGGGACAGCAAAGCCTGGTATATTCATTTGAGGCAGAACCAAGTCCTGTCCTCCCCCTCACCCCCCACCCCGCATTTTTTTTTAAATCATGTAACAAATACTTTAACTATCCATGTATCTCCATATGGTAATCATGGCTTGTATCTCTTCCTGACATCGATACAGTGTATCACATAGAATGATCTTGTATGTTGAACCACCTTTGCTTTCCTGGGATAAATGCCAGATACTTAATGTCATTCCTGCAGAAACTTTTTGGGGTTTTTTGTTTTTGTTTTTGCTAGTCATGGGACTCTAAGTTGGTAGATTTTTTTCCAAAATTAAAAGACTTTGTTGTTAAAAACTTTCAAATAAACTTTTTCCTTAGTCTGACATGAAGCCTGTGGTCATTCCTTCCCCTGACCTTTCTGGCTTTAAGACTTTCCTCTTTTCACTGAGGTCTTACTGTGATGCATTTTGATCTGATTTTTTTTGTTTGTTTGTTTTTTGCCCTTTTTTTGTTGTTTGCTTTTCAAGACAGGTTTTTAGCTTTGTAGCCTGTCTTGGATCTTGCTCTGTAGACCAGGTTGGCCTAGAACTCACAGAGATCTGCCTGCGTTTGCCTTCCGAGTTCTGGGATTAAAGGCATGCACCACCACTGCCCGGTTTTCTGATTATTTTTGTTTGTTGTTTTAGTCAGGAGGGGACACTCATTTCCCTGAATTTCTGAAACTGTAGGCTCTATCATACTTGGAAAGTGCCCATAATTTATTCAAACACAGGCTTAGCCATTTCCTTCCTCTGGGTCTTCAACTGCACTTATGTGAATTTACACTGTCTCAACTCATCCAGGATCTTCTGTTGTCCTTTTTTTAGACTGTTGCTGCCTTTCAAGCCATAGCTGTCTTAATTAGCAACTGCAACTCTGGCACTACCAGCAACAGTTAGGCCACAAGAGTACCTGCAAGAGCTGTGGCCTGAGGAAATTCTGTTCCCTCAGGCACCCACTCTTTCAAAGCTACCAAGGGAATTTACCTAAATCTCTGTCCCTCTAAAGAACTCAAGATTCAGAGGCTGAGGTGAAATTCTGCTCCTGAGAAAGGCTGAATAGCAAGTGGCTCACTTCCTCTCCTTGCTTGTGTCTCCCAAAAAGCCATTGTCCTTCTCCCGGCCCCAGGTGAAAGCCCTTCTTCTTCTGGCTCCTCCTACCACTTCCTGTCAGCTAGTTGCTGACTCAGCCTCCTGACTGCAGGTGAATTTTATTTAATCAAACAAAGGTAACTCATCTTTGCATCATTAAACAAATAGTCCAGAGCACAAACATAAGTAATACACCTTGAAATAATATTCTACAATGACCTTTCACGTCGTAAAATTTATTTTACCTTCTTCCTGTGTGTTTCAGTCTAGTCTATGTGTTTTCCAGCCATTGGCCTTTTCTCCTTGAAGCTTTCTCATCTTTTCAATGCAGTGAGACAGCTGTGGTCTCCTTTGTTTCTTTTTTTTCTGTGTGTCAGTCCAGAGCATGCCATCCAGCAAAAATCAGAGTGAGGACAGTGCTTGTCTTGATACCTTTTCCTTCACAACATCACAGTCTTGTACTGCATGCTGCCCAGTGCCCAGAGGCCAGAGGCTCATGGGTTTAGTTTTAAATTGTTTAGGAGACCAGACAGAGTTGGTATTGCTACCGTGTACTGTCCAAAGCACTAGAATCCTGAAGCGTTTCCTCACTTGGAACTTGATTCTAGTCCAGCTTCACCTTTTTAACTGATTAGTGTAGATGTGATGAAATGGTCCCTTGACTCTGAAATTGACTGATAAACCAGGAACCATGTCTGCATGATTTCAGAGATGTCCAGCAAGAGGTAGAGAGTGTTTGAACCAAAACCAACCAAAGTATAAGAATCCATTGACTAAGTACAAAGGAATAGAAGACAAATACACTTTTCTCACTACTGTGCCCTCCAAAACCCATGCTGAATTTCATTCCCATTGTTATGAGTTAAGGGGTGAAATCAGATGGAACTGTGATGAAGTTGAGTCACAAGGGATCTGACCTCAGTGGCAGGTAAATCTACCTATGGGTACAAGGATTCATGGGTGGTGGCTGTTTACTATGACTAGCTTTATTACAAAGGGGAACTCTATTGGTTACCTTTGAAGCATTATAGTGAACTACAAAGAGAAAAGTTTTTTTCTAGCTCACTGTTTTGTCACACACATTGGCTCAGTTCTGCAGTCTTGTGTAGGCGTTATATGGTGATAGATCATAGCAGAAGAAAGTGCAGATCAAATTCTTACATCTCAAATGGGGGTGAGGGGGAGATAGAGAAACAGGTGTGTGTGTGTGTGTGTGTGTGTGTGTGTGTGTGTGTGTGTGTGTGTATGCATAATCTCCTCATTCAAAGCCATGTTGCTAATGAGCCAAGAATGTCTCCATAAGGCCTCATTTCCTAAATATCTTCAACACCTTCCAATGGTATCCCTCTGGGAAACCAAGCACATGAATCTCTAAGAAACACTATCTACATTCCAAACAAGTCAGGGACTCTCTCTGGCCTGCATGCTTTATCTTGCCATATGATACCCTCTGGCATGTTATGACCCAACAGGAAGACTGTCACCAAATTTTAAGCAGTTGCTGGTTATAGCAAGGTTTCTTGTTGGACTATCTTTGGACTGCTAGCTCACAAATAATGACCTGGAGACTTATTATTAATTATGAAATCTTGGCCTTTAGCTTAGGCTTGTCTCAACTAGCTCTTAACAAATTAAATGAACCCATATTTTATGATCTACATTCTACCATGTGGTGTTACCATTCTTTCATCTTGCACCTCCTGTCTCCTCTCTGTATCTGGCTGGTGACACTGCCTTTCTTCTTCCCAAGTCTTCTCTGTCTTCAGAAGTCCCGCTTAGCCTCTTCCTGCCTAGCTATTGGACATTCAGCTCTTTATTTATTTACTTTGGTTTTTTGAGACAGAGTTTCTCTGTGTTGTTTTGGTGCCTGTCCTGGATCTCGCTCTGTAGACCAGGCTGGCCTCAAACTCACATAGATCCGCCTGCCTCTGCCTCCCAAGTGCTGGGATTAAAGGCATGCACCATCACCGCCCAGCTCAGCTCTTTATTAAACCAATCAGAAGATGCCTTGGCAAAGACACATCTTCATAGTGTAAACAAATATTCTGAAACAGCTGGTACCTCATTTTTTGGTCTTCTGGAATCAGGAACTAAATGAGCCTCTATTTTCAAAATGATCTAAGCTGTGGTATTGAGCTATAGTAACAGAGAGTGAAATAAGAAACTCATACTTGAGTCAGTCATCTTGACAGCACAGTGAATTCCATGCCACCATGTCAAAAGTGGATGATAGCCCCAAATATTCGAGACGATACTGCTGTTACCAATAGGTGAGCTTTGATGGACTTCACAGTATTGCTTTGACTTGTATTTTATATAGATCTGTTTGGGGGAATGTGTGTGTGTGTGTGTGTGTGTGTGTGTGTGTTTCTGATCATGACAATTCTGCTAGAGAAAGAGAGAGAGACAGACAGAGAGAGAGAGACAGACAGACAGACAGTCAGACAGACAGAGACAGAGTGAGAGACAGAGACAGAGACAGAGACCTATTTTACTGATTTAGGAATACTGAGACTTTTGAGGTCTTAGCCTAAGAGACAGGAGAACCAGATTTTAAATTCCTAAGTAAGGTCCTCAGATGTTGTGTGCTTCCCACCACTTTGTATTGACACTTGTGTATTCTGAGAAAGGGACTGAGCTATAGGCTCCTACTTACATCCCATTTCACATTTCAAGGAGGACCAATGTTCTCTCAGCAACAGCTCCCTACTGAATAGCTATCACTAATTGATTATCTTGCTAAAATATCTAAGAGACTCACAGAAGTATCTCAGGTCCATATATTTTCTTTTATACTTTCTGAGGCTTCACCTGGTTTGGGCTGCGGTTATTCCTCTGAGAACTTCCTTCTCATGTACTTGTCCCTAATAATGACTTCCAGGAGCAACTTAGTGATTAGAATTCCAGCTTCCATGTGGACAGGATAATTTCTTTGGCTGTAGTCAAACTTTAAAACACTCAAGTCCATAATCATACTTAATCAAATTGAATTTTGTACAATAATTGCATTTTGTTAATGGTAAATTAAACAAACCCTTTTATAACCTTGTATAACCTGAACCTGGTGATTCTGAGAATTGACAGTCTTGGATTTTTCCTTTTCCTATTATTTGGAATATAATGCCACAATAGTATGGGGTGCTTGTTTGAAAACATGTCAATAGTCTGGTATTGAAGGAAAATATTTCAATTACAGTAGACAGATTGAGCCAGTCTGCAAGTCAACTGCAAAATAAGATTCAGGGATCCTATTCAGAAAATGTATTTTTCCTCCAATTGACAATTTGATTAGCTTGTGGCTTTTGACAATGGTCCATTTCCAGTTATCTTGAAAATATACCTGAATACACAGAGATACCCAGTTTCCTCTCTGCTGAGGTACAACCAGCTGTCCTGAAGGGTAGGCTCAGTTCACTGTTAGAGCTCATCAGCAGGTAAGTCATATCTTAGCCAGAGACAATGAGACAATTTAAATAAAAAATGTTAGCATTAATAAGTCTAACAATAACTTAAATACCTCAATGAGTGTCTGAGGCCTAAATGTTCCCACAGTGGCTTTTGCTCACCTAGTTTTGTCTTTATTATGCATTTAAAATTACAACAGGAAGAGGCTAAAAAGCTATGTGATTCTTTTATCTTCTAATCATATTTCAAAGTAATTCCTTCATGCAAGCCTTAGTTACCTTCACTGTCATGGAAGGTCTGGTACCATGTCAGACAGAAAGACAGACTTTAGCAATATTTAAATAAAAAGTACAAATGATTTCATGTCTTAAAGTGTTAAAAAAATAGCTTAGCTGTGGGAGTTTCATGAGAGTTTATTGACTTTAGTGTTTGTGTGCACACATATTTACTGAATTTATTGTGTGAGTGTGTGTACACATTTCCTGAGTTAGTGTGTGTGTGTGTGTGTGTGTGTGTGTATACACATTTGGCAGTTTTTCAAAAATAATATGTTTTAAAACATAAAGTGAACAAAAAAATGCCTATATTCCTGCCAATGGCTAGTGTTTCACCATAATTGTTTTCTTTAAGCAGAAAAAAAAAAATCATAGCATGAGATTAGGTATTTTTTTTTTAGTGGCTCTCGGCCTCAGTTCATTCTTTTTCGATGTGAAGCACATCCATATGCAAGTCCTGCAAAATACACTTTTGCTGTGTCTGTGTGGAGTTTTTAATCTTCACTGTTATATTCCTAACTATATACTCTTCATTGGACAGGTGTTTTCTTTCAGTGAAGTAAAGATGAGCCCTAATTCTTTTCTGATTTCAGTCATCAACACTTGTCTGTCTTTAGTTAGTCTAGCTCATTTTGTTCCAACAGAAAGTTTTTTTTTGTGTGTGTTTTCATTTAAGGTATTTGGTATCTTACATACATTTGCTTATCATAAGTTGGTTTCTATTTATTTTTCTTTGGATTAAAAAAGAAATCATCCAAAGCTTTGTTATTCAGGATGTCCATATAGCTATTGACAATTTTGAACAATTCTCAGTTTTATCATTTTGTAGTATATATATTTTTATTAAGTTTTTGACAATTCCATACAATGTATTTTGATCCTATTCATCCCACTTCTCCCCCTGACTACTCCCAGATCCACCCTGACCTCCCCACTCCTCTCATCTCCCCCCCATTTTTCTTCCTTTTAAAAAAGTAAATCCACTGCCTCATCCAGCCTTAATATGTGCTATGTGCCTGATCTTATTGTAAAGTGCTATGCTATGTTTTCTTGACATCCCTGAGAGACCTACTTTCTCCCACTATGGTCCCTTTTGTGATGGGCTGCAGCCTTGAACTGTAAACAATCCCTCTCTTCCCAGAGTTGCTTTTGGACAGGGTACTCCATCACAGAAACAGCAATGACATTAGAACAGAGCCTTTTCCCAGTGTTTCTCTTTTCTCCTTCTGAAACGTTGTGAAACTCAAAGACACAGGTGCCACATCTTCTCATGACATCTGTCCCACTGTTGGGCTCGCCTACTTTTACCTGTTCTATGGGCTTTGACGAATTGTCTTGATTTCTTGAGTTTACCTTCCACTTCATATTTCTTTAGCTGGTCTCATTAACGTGGCTTGTCAACTGAGATCTTAATTTTATGATGTAGCTTAATTTAAGTTCTTTCTGTAAACACAAATCACCTTAATTTTTGTTCACTCTATGATCCTAACTTGATAGGGCATTGTTTGCTTTACTTCCTTGTGTGTTTCATAAATCTGTGTTATTCATTCACTATGGTGGGGCATGTTTTGTGGACCCCTGTGAATTTTAAAGATTGTACATTAAGAAAAGATGTCCATTTGGGGGCAGGAGAGGTGGTGGCTCAGTGTTTCTGAATGCTTGTTTCTCTTTCAGATGACCTGTCTTCAGTTCCCAGCACCCAAGTTGGGTAGCTCACAGCCACCTGAAATCAGGGGAATTGGCATTGGCTTCTGATTTCTACATGTATCTGCATAGACAAGACATGTACACATACATATACATAAATTAAAATTAATCTTTTAAAAAAATCTTGTAAAAAATGAAAAGGTATACATTTCCTTAGGTAGGCATGTTGAGACTATTGTATGTTGATTTCTCAAATGTCCTTAGATGACATATAGTACATAGTACAGCTTCAAACTCCAAAGTCATGTGAACATAAGCCTGAACTGTCTGCTGCCCATAAGTAAATATCTTCACACACACACACACACACACACACACACACACACACACACACACACTCACTCACATACTCACTTTTCACTAAGATACTATCCTAAACAGACAAGAGAAATGATGCATGGTTTTTCTGTAATTCATGATTTGGGAGGCCCTATGCATGCAGGAGTCCTATCTCCATGAGAAGGCTTTTAGTCTAATTCCTTGCTCACAGGACCCCAAGACCTTTATTCCTGTCCCTCTGAGGATCTTAATGCTCAAATCCGGGGATAGGCAGGAAAGGGGCCTTCATTGCAATCAACTATGGTGTGGATTTCTCCTTGATGTTTCCTTGGAATATTTTCCTTGTTTGAGCCCCTGGGATTCATGGTTCTTGGAAGATACTTGTATTTTTGAAAGAAAGTACTTCCAGTTACTGCTGATAAACTGCACTGCTGGAGACAGATGTGTCTACTGGGTTTCCTATGGAGGTGATCTTATTTTCTCTATCAGATGACATTTTTATTTCTTCCTTTCAAGAATATGTCCAATATTTTCTTATTAATGGCACTTTCACCTCTAAGAATTATGTTGGCTAAGGAGATTTTGAGTAGATTTCTTTATTCTAATGAAAATAAATTCTTCCCTAATCTCCATTTTAAAGTCTTCCTCTTTAAATCACAAACGATTTTGAATTTATTAGATTTTATTTCCTGAATGTGAAAACCCCTTTTGTTATATATCTAGAACATCTCTGGATTTTTCTGAAGTTGAGAGGGTGTGTGTGTGTGTGTGTGTGTGTGTGTGTTCCAAATTATCAAAACAGTGTTAACTATACTTTCATTTGGAGGAATGGGCCTAATTGCTTGATCATGATATAGTTTATACAGCCCAACTTTTTATGCTAAAAATTTCAAATAGCTCACTGGCAAGTGCACCTGATCTGACCAATGTTTAGGTCTTACCACCTGTGTAAGTAGCCAGCTGTCCTTTCCTAACCATAGCTCTGAACGGGGTGGAGACAAGAGGATCATTGGGACTTGCTGCCTTCTAGTCTAGCTGAGAAAATGTGAGTCCCTGGCTCAGGGCGAGATCCTCCCTCCAAAGAAATAGGCAAAGAAGGTTAGAGGAGGGCATCAGCGCCCTCATCTGGCCACTACATGCACATAAATACATTCATCTGCACATACATACGCTCTCTCTTTCTCCATCCCCCTGTCTCTGTCTCTGTCTCTCTCTGTCACACACACACACACACACACACACACACACACATAAATGTTTTAAAAATATAAAATCTACAAAAAGTAAAAAGCAATAGTGTAGTAAACACCCACAGACCTTCCATCCAGATTTGTTGACTTTTAGTCATACTTGTGTTTATCTCTTTGTTTCTGTTTATCTCTGACTCCTGACAGGCTATTTTCCTAAACATGTGAAAGTAATTTTTGGTCACTGCTACCTTTCTAAGTGCTTTCTCATAGATCTTCTAAGGACGTTCTCCAAAGTAACTATAATACATAAATTATAATTTGAAAAATCCTAAATGAAAAATTTTAGACACCAATAATAAGGTGTAATATAGATCATTCTGCTGTCCTTCTGGGCCCTATCTCAGATGTAAATAATCCCTCTGTCTGTGTGTCCTTGCTGTATAACTTATTCACCTATTGATTACTCAATAATCATTTGGGCTTTTGGATCAACTCTTGGCAATAGTACAATAATAATAAACAAAAATTATAATGTGCCAAATAGAAGTCAACAAAATTCTTGACTTTATCATAAGTATGTCCATATAAAGGAAAAAAAAAACATTGCATACATAGGGTTTGATAGTATTTACAGCTTTAGCCATCTACTGGGGATCTTAGAATGGAAAGTTTACAGCTAAGCAGAGAGACAAAAGACTATCAGAAACCTGTCATAATTACAAGTCTACTATAAATGAATGGTGCAGAAGAAGCTGAAGATTACTTGAAGTGCCTGAAAATCTTTGCAAATGGATATTGAAATCACAGTCAACTGCATTAGATTTATTAATTTACAAATGCTCGGGAGCTAGGCAGGAAAGTAGGCATGGAAGCAGAGAGGAGGTCAGAAGACCAGATAGAAGGTAAGAGATGTGTGTGGTGGGTCTGGAGTGGGCTGGGATGAAGTTGACAGGAGAGGATGGATTTTTTGCTGTGTGTTGTTTATTTGCAAAAAGAGAAAAGTCATTCCTGTCTGACAGCACAGAGGCACTCATTTGCTGTTCGTCCTGGTCGAACACTTCCAGGCACAAATAACTCTTGATGCTTATCCTGGTCATGTCTGGAGCATTTTGTACTAGCTTCTCATTGATTACATTCCTCCAGTGTCAAATACGTTTGCCCTGTATATTGCAAAAGACTTTTTCTTGAGAGCCCTAAAAGCTTCCGAGAAGTAGGTAAGAGCTTGTTGTTCATCATAAAATTCAAAACAAGCATATAAAATATAGCTTGCGTCTCTTATTGGAAGGTTAATCTTTCCCTTTGACCTTATGAGAAGCATCAGTGAGAACTACTGCCAATGCAGACTTGGTAATCTCTGCATGTTGAGGCCACACTGGGCTTCTTTTGATCGTGGATGACTGAAACCCACCACAAAGTCATAGATCACAGCACAGCAGCTGGTTTTTACCATTTTCAGTGAGAAGACTGAAAGATGTCAATCTGTCATATAAGAGGGATACTGAACACAGGCTTGTTAACTCTAGTCAAGAAGTGAAGCCAAAGAATTGCTTGTCAATCTTCAACATCTGCTAAATGCTTAGAGAAAATTGTTAAGATAAGAGCTACATTTATCATAATCGAGAGACAATGAAAACTTAGATCGAATAAATATGCTTAAAGAAAATGATAAATTAGAATAACTGACTTAAAAAGAGTGACTTGGAAGTCTGTATAGGCCAACAACCCCTAGAGAATTAAAATTCCTACCTTGCATACTTAGCCACCTCCCCCAAAGTTAGACTGAGTATGTAGGCAAGTTCTTTTGCATATTTTCAAAGACAAGGCAAACCATATTTTATAAAAATGTACCTAAAATGCACCAGAAGCCTTTCTAACTCATTTTTATCACCTTGCTTATAAGATCTGGAAGAAGAGAGTACAGGAAAATGTTACTGTGGGCCAGACACCTGAGCCTTTTAGGAGCAGAATCACCAACACTCCTCAAGCTGCTCTTCTGCGGGGTGGATTGACAGTTTCAGCATGCTAGTCGGTGGAATGCTCCTTGTCACCTGGAGACCAGTGAGGATGATCACTGGGTAGAAAACAGAACTTAGTAATATTCAAATCAGCTCATCAGAAAGCCACTGGCAATAGGCACCAGCAAACTAAGAGCAGACTCAAACTCTTAAATTCAGTAGGATAGCAAAGAGAAACATGATACTTAGTGGTTGACCGTTACGATGTGTGCCTGTTAAATGCAGGACTGACATAAGATGCTTGCTGTCTCTAGTATTGTTAGTCATCAAAAGGCAAAGCAAATAAAATAATAATGAGAAAATTTTGATTGCATAAATATATTTTAATATCATTTTTTTATGTTTGCTAATACTGTTTACTTTGAGCCAAATCATGAATGCTTTTGTTTTCTGAGATAATCTTTTGGCTGAGATATGTACTTCTGGCTGGCCTGGAACTTGGGGGTAATCCTCCTGTCTCTGCTTCCTAAGTATTGAGGTCACAGATGGGAGCCATCATGCCTAATCTATATTAGAATACATCAAGTACCAAGTGCCCAAATAAATAAATGGATAAACTCCTTGGCTAAAAGTGAGCTTAGCAATAGGCAAACTGTCACAGTGTTTCTTTGTATCATTAATACCAAACTTTCAACAGGAAAAGAAAAAGCCACATGAAATATTTAAGCCCTTGTTACAAGTTAGTCTAAAGTGCAGTTGTAGTGAAGGCTTTACAAGTCAACTCCCCTGCAGATGGAAAACAAAACCAGAAGAGAGCCGAGTCAAATAAGCATGATATTTTCAGAGTCTTATTCTGCTCTTGGTCTGGCTTTAGATGCCTGTTTTTGAAGAAGGAACTTTGTTGGCTTCTCTATAATAATTCTCACCAACAGAGCCGGTAGCTGCAGTGGCTTTCCCTGCCATCGCCCCGAGCCCCTCCTTCAGTGTCTTACTGTTTTGACCTCATCTTTGTATTTGCATGGTTGCAGACTGGTCCTTGGGAGACAAAGACTTTGCCCGGGTCTCTTTAAATGTCCTTTTAATGACCTGATCACCAGATACAACGTATTGAAAGAAGTGACATAATTGACAGAACTCAGGAAAGCCTTCTCTGCGGAGGCTAAAAGGGCAGCTTTGTCACGCTTGTGATGAAATATCAGGAAGGAGGGCAGCGTTTCCAAGTATCTGCATGGATTACACACGCTTTTGCAAAGATACCTGTTCAGAGATCCCTGTAGGCATTTGATGGTGAATTGTAAATGGACTCATCCCGAGATTCTTTTTTTTCCCCTCTTGAACTTCAGTTTGCATTTCATCACACCAGGATTGGTGCCAGTGCACCACTGTCAGTGACAGGCCTAGGGAAGGGAGTCTACCATGAGGGCCCCCGATTTCATCAATGACTTGACTCATTGGTGAATTCAAGGCTCCACGGACTATTAGGAGGTGAGGTGGAGTTTGAGGAAATGGTCATTGTAGGTGTGATCTTGAAGGGTGTACCTGTTCTCTGATTTTGTCTCTCTGCTTCCTGGCCACTGTGAAATGAACAACTTTGCTTCCCCCCATGCCTCCATGATGGTCTGTGTTACTGAAGAAACCATGTGAACACGGACTCTAAGCTCTGAAACTACTACCCAAATTAAATCTTTTTTCCCTTAAATTGCTTTTTCAAAGATATTTTGTCACAGCGATGGAAAACAACCGTACCTGTGGTCTTAGTTACTTTTCCTGTTGAAGTGCTAAAATCCCCTCATAAAAGCAACTCCAGGGCAAACAAAGGCTCGCTTTTACTCCAAGTTCAAAGTTATTTTCCATCATGGTGGGGCAAGTCGCAGCGGAGGGATCTTGAGGCACCTGGCTGTCGCCTCTACCATCAAGAAACAGAGAGTGATGGATGCCTGTGCTAAGTCCAGTACCCCAGCCCATGGAGTGATGCCACCCACAGTGAGCAAATCTTGCCACCTCCATTAACCTAATCCAGAAAATCCTGCAGAGGCATGCATAGAGACCAGTTTCTCGGGAGATTCTTGACAAGTTAACAGCTGAGATTCCTCATCACATGCTCTACAGAGGATCTGATTCTGAACACAGGGGCAGGTAGCATAAGAGACTCCACAGTGTGGCTTTTCAGTTTTTATAGCAGCTGGAACATAGAGAAAGAAAAGATGTTATTTTTTACTAGATTAAAGGTTAATTTTACTAGATTATCTTCTACATGTGAATAAATCACAGGGAAAGCTTGTATACAGAAAATTAAACTATTAGCTTGAGGGGGGATAAGGAAGATGTATTCACTGTCAAGATGTTTCCACTGTCAATGCTCTGAGGCCAACAATGTATAGGACATTCATCAACAAAGGAACGGTTAGGATTGTCTTACCAGCTTGTTTCACATTGAATCCAGGGAGGTATCTGATATGTAACTACTCATGTTGTAATAGCACAAAACTCAGAGGATTTTTGAATGCTAAAATTGAATATAAAATAAATAAGATAACATAAATCTCAGTGTCTTTCCTAGTACCTACTCCACAAAAGATGCTTAATAAAATTTATGGAGTAAATAAATAATAAACAGATTTAAAAGTAAGAATTGTTCTTTTCAAATGATTATGGGACTTTAATGATTTAGATAATATTACAGAAATATTCCCTGTGCCTTTTTCTATTTTTCACTGTAGGAGTTGGAGGGTGGGCATGATTAATCATGGTATATTATGCTAAAACAATTATAACCTACTTTTCACATGGTGTTCTGTGTTCCTTCATTTCCTTTCAAGAAATGACACCTTAGGTATAAGAAATTTTGTACTGTCTCAAAAATGAGAGCTTGGTGGTCATACGTAACACTTTGAGAAAGCCAAGGGCCCAAATAGAGGGCTTCAAAAATGTCCCTTGCCAGTGTATACTGGTGAGGTCTCATTTGCTTACAAATTACAGGAAATCAATTCAAATTATTCTGAGCCCCAAAGAAAATAGGGTTGGGGATTTAGCTCAGTGGTAGAGTACTTGCCTAGCAAGCTCAAGGCCCTGGGTTCGATCCTCAGCTCCAAAAAAAAAAAAAAAGAATAAGAAGATGATATATAGGAAGGACAATGGGTTATGCCATTAAATTGGAGGGCAATGAGGTGACCAGGCCTTGCTGCATTGCAGGAAACTGGAGTCTGTGCCCCACATCTCATCTCTGTCTCTTGCTCTGTGCATCTTTTCTCTCTCACTATTTTCGCTGCCTGGCCTTGTGTAAAGCGGCTGCTCTCTCCTGCTCTGAAGAAATGTTTATTGTTACAGACCAATGGCCCAGAAGTCAAAGATTTCCTGTTCTTAGAGACTAAAGAATTTCTTATCTGATTTCCATCTGAGGGACCGATGGCTTCTCCGGGACAGGTGCCCCATCAATGAAATCCTGGGGTCCTGGAGTGCCAGCAAGCACACTGTAGGAATGTGTTGTTGGCTTTTGGCTACTGTTGGGCAGCAGGAGAAAAGGCAATTCTAGGGAAGCAGAATAAGATGATTCGGTAAGTGTTCACTAGAGTGACTTTTAAAAACTACTTGTGAGAAAAGGAGGCCATCAAGCCAGGAAACTAGGAACACATAAAGCAGGACAATGGCACAGTAGGCTAATTAAGAAAGAGAATGAGCTATGTAGAGTTGTGGGAAGACAGAGCAAATAGGACTCAGAGGGAAAATGAGGAAAAGGGGGAGATTTTCCAGTGGGGAGGTAATGGTGCTGAATTTTCCTAGAGGTGTTTAGTTGTCTAATGAGCAAAGTTTAAAGACAGTTGGTCAGCTCTCAGGTGCTGGTCAACAGAACTTTTGGCAGTGTGGACAATCTTCCATTTCTGCCTTACTCAGTTTGGTAGCCACTAGCCATATGAGGTTGCTTGTGGCTGGGATGTGGTACATGTGATGAATACTGACTGTGGTGGTTTAAGTAGAAATGACCCCCATAGATTCATTGTGTGAATGATTGGCCCTTAGGCAGTGGCACTATTAGGAGGTATGACTTTTTGGAGTAGATGTGACCTTGTTGGAGGGAGTGTGTCACTATGGAGGTCCTACAGTCTATGCACAATATGGCACACAGTCTCCTGCGGCCTGGGGACCAAGATGGAGAATTCTCAGCTGCCTCTCCAGCACCATGTCTGCTTGCACGCCACCCACCATGATGATAATGGATAAGCCTCTGAACTGTAAGCTATTCCCAATTAAATGTTTTCTTTTATAAGAGTTGCCATGGTCATAGTGTCTCTTCATAGCAATAAAACCCTGAGATACTGTGGATTTTAATTTTAGTTAACTTAAATTCAACTATATGTTTTGGGGCCACTGGTTTGCATAGTACAGCCTCTGACTCAAAAGGCTCATTTTATAAATAAAATGGAGCACTGACCTCTTACATCCAACAACCTCTCCAGAAGGCCAAGCCTAGAAAGCAATCTGTTGTCAGTCAGATGTCAATCAGTCAGTCTGGATGTCCTAACCCTGTCTCTATTAACCATCCAGTAAGATGGACAGACAGTTGACAATGGCCAGGACTTGACTAATAAGTGATGATGGCTTTTCTAAGTTTTGCTTCCACTAATTTAGGACCAAGGAGACTAAAGACTCACCCTTCGCCTGCCTTGTGTCATATCTACTGCTAGGGAGCCTGCCCACAGTGTCTCTATGCCAACAGCCTGCAATGAAGCCAGACTCAAAGCATTCTCTTTTCTACCGTGTTTCCCCACCCTTCTCCCTGCCAATGAGTTTTAGCAGAACCCAGGTAAAGGTGGCCAACTTCTGTGCTATAGTACACTCAGAATAAAGAGGTTTGGCTTGTTCCCATTTGGTTGGTTACTGTTCGTTTGTGTTCAGAAAGTATGGACTTAGTTACTCACCTGAATTTGCCTGTGTTTCTCATTGCTGAACTTCTATGGTATCTAAAGGGAAGCTACTATCTTATGGCACTTTGCACAGTTTCTGAACTGGCAGAAACCCTTCTACTGAGGCCATGCATCCTCTTGTCCCCTTTTGTCTGTTGTCTGTGCCTATTAAGAAGTGCAAAGAGTAGGATTTCCAGATTTAGAAAATGATGATATGGGGCTCCAATTAGATTTGAATTTCAAATAAACAACAAATTAGTGTTTAGTATAAATATATCTCACGGATAAATGGCCTTATTATGCTAAAATAGATTCATTGTTTATCTGAACGTTTAATTAACTTAGAGCCCTGGAGACTGCCCAGCAGTTTTCTGAAGCGTGACTGAGCATGTTCAGAGGACAGCAAGAATACCTGGGTTGTGGGGAGCCTCACAGGCAAGGGAAAATTACTGGGAGGTTATGGGAGAACAGCTAACCTTACTCTGTCTCTTCTTGAGTCTAGGAAGGAGTTTCAATGGTCTTCAAAGTGATTTGGAAAGTCACTGACAGTTTATATAGAAGATTGGTCTGATTTACGGTGCCAAAGGAACACTTAGAGAGAGCAGAGAGCAGAGGCCATTAGAACATGATGAGAAATCCCAGGTATATGATCATATTTTTGAAGATTATATGGCCTGGGTATAGAATGTTAGGAAAAGGAAAAAAATCAAGGTTACCTCTTACAATTTCCTTTAAACAACCGGGTAGAATTATTCAGTGTGTTATATAAAAAATTGTGGTCCTTTCAAATCCACATTAAAGTACTAACATCCATGGTGAGGCATATGGTCTTTAGGGAAATAATTAGAGTTAAATGAGGTCATTTATCCCCAAAGGACTGGTTATCCTCCTAAATTAAAAACACACATCTTTAATTAATTTTAAAATCAAAGCCCACACCTTTGATCACAGCACTAGGGAGACAGCAGATCTCTACAAGTTTGAGGCCAGCCTGGTCTACAGAGTAAGTTCTAGGACAGCCAAAGCTACACAGAGAAACTCTGTCTTGAAAAACTAAAAAACTAAGCCAAACCAACAAACAAAAAAGAAACTCAAATAACTACAATCATCTAATTTAAGTGGGAAATTTTTACTCCCATCTGCAACTCATCTAAATCATCTTATCATACTAAGATGAAACTGAGACCCTGAAAATAATTTGTCTAATAGCGTGGTTAATGTTTTCATTACCAACGAAACAAACAAAAGCAAGAAATGAGGAAAGTAATCTCATTCCTATGCATATAGAATAAATATGCTTGTTATAAACATGCGTATAGACTTAACACACACATTATTCACTTAACATTTATGTATTTGTTTGTTTATTTGTTTATGAGCTTTCTAGAGAAGACAAAGATGACAGCAGATCTTTCTTGATCAGCACTGGTTTTATTAAAGCACTGTTTTCTGGGAGCTATGACATTTGTCTTTGGCCTAATTTGTTAATTGGTTTTGTATTTGTTTGTTTGTGATAATGTCTCATTGTGTAGCTATGGCCTGGAACTCCCTATGGAGACAAGGCTGACCTCAGACTCCCAGAGATCTGCCTGCCTCTACTTCCTGAATGCTCGGATTAAACATGTGTGCCACCACACTCCTCTAATTAGTTAATTGCTTAGTGAATACAGCAAGAGCAAAAAGAAGAGTCAGGAGATTGCTGAAATCTTTTGCTTGCAATCAATTCTTTTTGTCCTTAAATCTCTTTTGACTTCTGGAGAAGGTAGGCCAAAGTGTTTTCTCTCCCTTGGTTTTCTTAAGGGCACAAGGTGTGTTCAGGGATGCGATCATGTCTCAGGCTGCTGAAGTATAACACTAACAACACTGTGTGCCCTCTGAACATAACATTCCTTCTATGATACCCTCCCTTGACAGACATAATTACTTGAGTGATCCACAGAGGCCTCTTAATGAAACCTCCTCCACTAGTGCTAGGCTTTGTTTCATTTAATTAGCTGTCTGCACCAGCTGCACATGAAGGCGGTTATTTCTTTCCGAAAGAGGGATGCCAACTCCTTTTCTGAGGATAGGTAAATTCAAGGAGGCAAAGTTGGAATAATCACTTTCCAATTGAGCCAAGTGACAATCTTTTGTTACTGCTTACTGCCTCTCTTTCTTTTTATGTATGTATGTATGTATGTATGTATGTATGTATGTATGTATGTATGTATTTATTTATCTTTAGCTGAGGATCGAACCCAGGGCCTTGTGCTTGCTAGGCAAGCGCTCTACCACTGAGCTAAATCCCCAACCCTCTCTTTCTTACTTTTCCCCTACTCACTACTTTTTTTATTACTTTGTTAATTCTTTGTTGTTGTTGTTGTTGTGTGTTTGTTTTTTGAGACAAGGTTTCTCTGTAGCTTTGGAGCCTGTCCTGGAGCTCACTCTGTAGACCAGGCTGGCCTTGAACTTACAAACATCTGCCTATCTCTGTCTCTAGAGTGTTGGGATTAAAAGCGTGCACCACCACCACCTGGCTAATTTTTTGAGCATTTTTTTTACAGAACAGATTTGTGCTCATAAGGATTTCATTGACTTCCTACTTCTCTGCATATGATCTGGGAAGCACATTCTAGGTTGTAGCCAGCTGTAGCATCCTTAGACATACATCACACACAGAAAGGGTAAAGTAGTTTCCCAGAAGAATTTACACCATATAAATCTTAGAATCCTAATTTCCTGCTTCTACATGCAAATTAGTCAACATTAGAGAAATAATGGATACATTTTGGTACCAGGACCATTTAAGGGTTTCTAGACTCAGAAAGACCACTTCCTAAGTTCAACAAGACCTCCATCTATCTCCCCCTAGCATCCTGCTACTTGTCTTATGTGTATCAAGATTTTTACCTACACTGTCAAGTTTCTAGTGCCCTTTCCCTTTCTGCTGGTGGAGATGCTGTCCATATCCCAAAGATAACTGGAGCTGAAGTGGGATCAGCTTCACACTCAAGTCTTCACTTCTCCAGTCTCAAGGAAAACGACTTCTATTTACAGCAGATCTTGAGCTCACACCTCCATTCTCACTTGTCCCCTCTATATTTATCCCTCTTCTGTATTTTTAAACTGTCCCTCTTCTTCTCACAGAAAGGAACCCCTCTCTTAGTCCTTGCATTGCTTCAGCCAAAGTCCTAAGGCAGGGCTCTCCTCCACCACTGAGAATATTAAAATCAACCCTGTCTTCTACTTTGTCAGAGTCCATAAAAATGTATGTATGTACCTTCCAATTGATAACCTCAGTGCAGCCTTTCCATTGACTCTATGAGATTTGATGTATTGATGACCCTTTCTTCCTGCAGATTCTGACCTTTTGGCTTCCAGAATATCCACCTCCCTAGATAGCTTCTTTCCTCCTGATACTGTATTTTCTCTGTCCACCCATCTCAGTTTCTAGTTATTTCCTCAGATTTTGACTTTTTCACTTTCTATTTTTTCCATAAATGACAGCAACCACTCTCAAAGTTTTAGTTGTACATTACCTGGGCCCTGGACTAGATCTCTATATGTTACAGACTTGGAGCATCTGCCCCTGTGATTTCACTCCACAAGTACCACATTTCTTTTTTTTGTTGTTTTGTTTTTCGAGATAGGGTTTCTCTGTGTAGCTTTGTGCCTTTCCTGGAACTCACTTGGTAGCCCAGGCTGGCCTGGAACTCATAGAGATCCACCTGGCTCTGCCTCTCGAGTGCTGGGATTAAAGGTGTGCATCACCACTTCCAGGCATAGTACCACATTTCTAAGGGCATCTCTTAGCTCAGATCAGCAGTGAGACACATTGGCAAATAGCATTACCTATCATCTTAATACCCAATACATACATGAAAGGAAGTGTCACCTGTTTATTTTTCCTCAATATGCCTATAGTCACTTTAATCTTCAAATCAAGCAAATTTTTGTGCCTCAGTATCTATTCTAGTCTAGAATTTTCAGCCTGTCCTGTGCTAATCTCAGTCTTGAAACTTGAAACTGCCCATCATGGACTATGGCTGTCCTATGCATATCTTTGGCAAGTCAAAACGTTCATAGTGCATTTTCTTGCTTAAATATTTTTTCCCTCCCTCTGCCGTCTAGACTAAAGCTGGAATTTCCCAGTTTTATGGGAACTTTCATCACACAGTCTCTGCCTCCCTCTGCCAGCATGACCCCTTCAGGCTCTGTGCTCTCACTGCCTCAGTATTGCCCTGAATCTTTCTCATTGCCTAACTCATGGCTTGCCTGCTTAGATGATGGGCAATAACAATGTCGGTTATTGATAAATCACAAAAGAAAATGATTACTCTTTTCTGCTATGGTCTTTGAACTCATCCCAGATCCACTGATAGTCCATGGAGGAAAACACAAATGCCCAATGATAATCCAGGGAATCCCCGAATGTTGACAAGAGTAAAAATCTAACCACTGACACCTGAATGGTCACAATGGTGATTGTGATGGTTGCTCCTTGTCACCGTGACACAAACTAGAGTCACCTGGGACTCTCAGTTGAGGACTTGCCTCCATCTGATTGGCCTATTGGTGGGGATCTTTCTTGGTTAATGATTGCAATAGGAGGACCTAGCTCACTAGAGGTGGTGCTATGCTTGAACAGGTGGCCCAGGGTGGTGTAAGAAGGCAGACTGAGCAAGCCAAGAGAGGAAGGCATTAAGCAGCATTTTCCTATGGTCTCTGCTTCAGTTCCTGCCTCCAAGTTCCTACCTTGAGTTCCTGCCCTGGCTTCCTGTGATGACAGACCACAGCACAGAGGCATAGGCCAAACTGAGCATCTTTCTCAAGTTGTTTTGGTCAATGTTTTATCACAGCCACTGAAGTATAGTGATAGAATGAGTACTATGTAGTGACCCAGAAAAGGCTCAGCTATGATGAAGCAAAGACCCCCACAACTCAGTGAAATAATAAATAAATAATGAGTGCCAGTAGTAACTCACCAAAACCAGCCCAACGGTGACTCAGCAAAATAGCCCCAGGAAGACTCAACAAAGACCCAGTGATTCAGCAAAACTGACCACAGTGACTCAGAAAAATGTCTAACTATGGCGTGAGATGGAAGAAAAATTTTCAGAATCCAAGGATCCTGACAGAGTGTTAAAGGGAAATACTGGTTAAGGTGGCATATACTTCAAAACTAATGCCACTGGAAATACACCCCCACCCCCAACCCCCGCCCCAACCTCAGATTGTTTGTGGCTCACTCACAAAGCTACTTTAAATGTTCTCTTTAATTACTGCTGACAGTGACTGGCCAGTTGAGGGGCCTCGGGGGACGGACTAGATTGGAATGACCACTGAGTATGCTCAATGGAAAAAAGCCCCCACCACAGTGCCAGTGAACGTAAACACCCCAAGCTGGCTGGAAAGCACCCTATTAGTTTCAAAAGGGGGATTTTCAAAGAAAGGATGATGCAAATGTTTTTTCAGAGAAACAGACACAAAGAAATCTACTGCACAAAGAGCAAAACTTTCACTATTATGAAGAGAAAGAAATGACCATTTCTATACCCTACTCTCTAGGGTCTCAGCCACACTTTTCTTTTCAGGCAATAAAGTAAAGTCCTGTGTTTTCTCAATCTTGTATTTTCTCCAAGAACTCCAAGTTCCATGCGGAGGAACTCTGGGTTGAAAGTGACAGTACCTCTGTTAGCCATGAGCTTTCAGTTACTGCAACAAAATCATTAAGAAAAGCAACCTAAAAACAGAGAGGATTTAATGCCTTAAGTCCACCCAGTAGGATCCAGCTTCTAAAGTTTATACAACCTAATAGCAATATGGACTAGGGACCAAGACTACCTGAGCTTTTGGGGTTGGGGCATCATTTCATATCCAAACTGTAGCTTGTACTTAGAGAAATGACATCACATGGGGTAGGGCAATGTCTGGTAAACAAAGGAACAAACACATTTGTCAGAAGGCTGTGACAATATAAACTCTTCTACCACAGTCGTCAGACTTTCACTGTGTCTCTCTCTGACTGTCTTTCTATCTGTGTGTCTGCTGAAGGCTGGAGCCAACCCAGACTTCCTAATACAGGGAGTCAGTGGTCTAGCAGGTGGCCACACTGTTGAGTTTGGAAGCTTAGATACTGCCTACAGTGCACCTGTGGCTATTGCCCAGAGGTTGTTCATCAAGACTGTCCACAAACTTCTAACCCATTTACTTGTCCAATTATCTATCTTACTTTTAATATTATTGTCTTCTAGTGCAAAGTAATAACTACCCCGACTGGTAAACACAATGACTGGCATATACTCAACCTCTTCTCATCTCTGTTACAGCTGTATATGTGCTCCCAATCACCATCAGTTCTCTTATGATTGGTACAGTCTTAAAAAGGTTTCTGTTTTTAAAGGTATGAGTACACATGTTTGTGTACATGAGTGCAGGCCAGGTGAGGCTGTAAGAGGGCATCATATCACTATAGCTGGAGTTACAGGTGGTTAGGAGCTAGATGTGGTCACTAGAACCTGAAATCAGGTCCTCTAGAAAAGCAGTAGGTCTTCTGAGCCTCTGAGCCATTTTCCCAGGCCCTCATTTATAATTATCTCTAAGTTGGTTCTGTCTCTGCCCTCTGTCCCCTTTCATTCTGTGCCCCGCCACAGACAGACTTTATGCAATATTACTAGTCATGTCTCACTTCTGTGCAGTATGTCCTTATTTCATTTTGAGTAGGTACTGGACTCTTTATATCAGCATCTAAGTTTGTCTGGTCAGGCTCCTCACTGCATCTCTCTCCATCTCCTGTTACTCTCCTTCCTGCTCACTCTACTTCAATCCCTTCTCACTGCTTGTCTGCTGGTATCAGGGAACACAGCCTTCATATATTGGTAATCTTGCCTGAACTGCTCTCCCCCTGAAATCCTTCAGAAATTCCCTTAAACAGTCATTATTTTGAGGAAAGAGATCCTGTCACCTTCCTTTTTCTGCTTTCCTCTTATCCTTTGTAGTATTTGTCATTGTCGTGTGTCTATCTTCTTTATCCTCCATTGTCTGTTGAATCACCACAATGTAAGTTTCATGAAATAAGGAACCTTTCTGAGTTACTTTTACTATAACTTCCCTTTCCCCTTCTTTTAGAATGTCTTTTATTTATTCATCACCAATTTAATTCTTGTATATAATGTATCATCATAATCCACCCCAACTGGTTTGTTAGAGGAATTTGGAAATGTTCAGAGCTTCAATGTAGAGAAGCTCAATATTGTAAGCAGAACTTAATGGGCTAATCAGATGGGAGGCCAGAAGGCAAGAATGCCAGCAAAAGTGTAGACCATAAAATGTGTTCATGAGGTTTCAAGAGGGAATAAGAACTACAATAGGTTTTTCTTGGACTGACAGTTCCTGAATGGAGATTTTTTTTTTATTCATTATGAAAGCTTGGTCTTAGCTTAGACTTGTTCCCAACTAGGCCTTTAAACCTAAATTAACCCTTTTATATTGAAAGCAAACTCCATATGGATGTTCTTCAATGCCTGTCATCTTTTCTGAAGTATATTGGTGCTGCCAGGAGTAGATGTATCTCATTGTCACGAAAAGCCTTGTGCTATTAAAACATCTTAAGTGCCATAGTCTGCAGATCTCTGAAGGATTTGAAGACCACCCATCTATCTAACCTTTATTTCTGTTTAACCTTGAAAATATAACAAACATGACTACAAGTTTGATTGTTATAGATGATTAACTGCTAACCTGTATTTCTTAACTATACTAAGTAGTTGGTAATAATAGTTCTCAAGGACTAGAACTTTACATTACATTTTAAGATAAGCTGCATAGATACAATACCTTAAACAAGGGTAGAAACATAAATACAATGTGTTACAACAAAAATAACCTTAATTTTGTATCAATATACAAAAATCTCTGCCAATGTAAAATATTTGAGATTATTCATTGCTTTTTAGCTTAAAAGTAGATTCATTAATCTACCCTTTTATCTTATTACTCCTATGTCCCCCTTTTTTTTCACTAGAAAAAAAAAACCACCAAAATGACCAAAAACCACCCACCCCACATCTTGGAAATGGGGGGCGACTGCATCTTTAAAGGGCCCTGAAAAAATTGGTATAATGATCAAGTCCTGGGAGAGGCAGCTGTATCATTGGTTGTCCAGTCTCTGTGTGATAGGAAAGTGCAAGGATTAACTGAAGTCTGTAGTAGTCTTTGAGACTGGACCATCTTAGCTAGCTGATTTGAAGTTGTCCTGTGTAAACAGACAGTTCTCTCTCCCCCCCATTCCTAAATAACCACTCAGAGGCTTAATATTACTCACAAATACTCAGCCTGTAACTCAGAGTTATTACTAACTAGCTCTTACACTTAAATTAACCCATCATTCTTAACTATGTTTAGCCACATGGCTTGGTACCTTTTCTTAGTATGACATTCTCATCTTGCTTCCTTTGTATGTGGCTGGCAACTCCTGACTCTGCCTTTCCTCTTCTCAGCATTCTTAGTTAGATTGCCCTACCTATACTTCCTGCCAGGCTACTGGCCAATCAGCATTTTACTAAACCAATTTGAGTGACAAATCTTTTTGGTGTACAAGAGCATTATTTCACAGCAGTCTTGGATGCAGATTTTTAAGGAAACAGTAATGGAGACATTCTGTGGGGCTGGATCACCTAGGCTACTTGTCTTGTCTTCTTTGATATCTGGTCCTTTTGCTCTGAAAACACACAAACTTTTAAAGGTAACATACATATCTGCATTAACATAAGTATGGTATTGTGGTATGCACAAATCAGGTAAAGATGATTCTCCTCTCTATGTCTGAGCAGGTAAAAGGCATCTGTTAACTTTATAAGTCCATTTGGACTGCATAACCAAACTATAATACAAATCTTCATTCATGCCATGTGAAATGATGGCATGTGATAATAAGTCATAAAGAGTCTGTAGCCAACAAGATTTATCATGTCTCACTCAGTCTCAGAGTTGTTCCCACATAGAGAGACCAGTATATATCTCACCTGTCTTGCAGTTTTTCTTTGTTTCTTCCTTCATGTCTACAGTCAAGATTTTCAGGAGGTCTCCCCTGGTCAAATCTGATCTTTATTAATTTTGTAGGAATCCATAGCTTTTTGTTCCTGTGGAAACAAAGGAATAACCTTTCTCCCAACATAACACATTTCCTGACTTCTATTCTGAAGTTAAGACACCCTTAAAATACATAGGCTGGTTTAATTCAGCAGGCTTTTTTTTCTACTCTTCAGTGTCTTTCTGAAGCCATTGTTCCTTTTTCCTTAGCATTCAAAAAATTTTAAGTTAATAAAGCACTATATAGGGTTTTAATACCTTGTGTTATGGTATTTTCCATTCTTATGTGGCATATATATATATATATATATATATATATATATATATATATATATATATACTTTTTTTCTCTTTAAAGACTTTATTTTAATTTGTAAATTATTTATATTTTTCCTTGACTGTCTATACCCATTTTCTTTTCTTTCTTAAGTACATGGGCACATTTTCAAGCATACTGTATCTGCTCAGAGGTTTTCTTGGTCTGGACTTGGCTTTCTATGTACCTATAGCTGCTCACTGACTATGTAAGCCAAGCCTTAAAGGACCAGACAACCCCTGTGTGTTTGTAGGCTCTTTCTGGAACTCCTCTTAGCACACAATGTTTTCTCAGACTCTGCCCGACTTGGATATGTCCAGCACGTTACTCCACTGATTCTGGGCTACAATTGTTGCCTTTCTGTGAGAACCTAGCTTCACACCCATGGGCACCAGTCAGGAGCCAGAGAGACTATGGTTTTTAGGAAGCTGCATCTGGCTCCATGTCCAGAACTTTTCTCAGCTCTCTCAAGTCCTATGTTTGGATATATGTGCCCCACATTGGGTGACATTTTTAACAGATCTTTCTTGGATGGCCAACTCCTGAATAATGACACAGAGACTTTGTATTAATTTATGAAAACTTGGCCTTTGCTTAGGCTTGTTCCCAACTAGCTCTTTAAACATAAACTAACCCTTTTATATTAGTCTATGTTCTTCCATGTGGCCCATTACATCTCCTCAGTACTGTATGTCTGACTCTTCCTCTGTGTCTGGCTGGTGAATCTCCTGCCCCAAATTCTTTTCCAGAATTCCTATCTCTTCCTGGAAGTCCCACATATCCTTCCTGCCTACCTAATGACCACTCAGCTCTTTATTAAACCAATCAGAAGGTACTTTACAGAAATGAAGAAGGAACAAAGGACATAGGCACATCTTCACACAGTGTATAGAAAGATTATCCCAAGAAAGAACTCTACTGGGAACTGGCCTGATGGCCATTCACATTTCCTTCTGTCACATGGTCTGCCTATATTTGCCTGTGTCCTTAACTTTTCAGTGAAATGGAATCTAAAAGTAATAGCTTCATTTATTTGGTAAAGGAGAATCCATAAGAGCATAACAACTAGGCTATATCATGATGATTACTTGTTGTTTTAATACAAATCCAGAGCAAAAGTAGCATAAAAAGACATGAAAACACTTATTTGGGCCAAAAATGTAGCATGAACACATTTAAAACTACAAAGGGAATACTGAAGAAAAACTGTGGATACTTGTTTAATTAATTAAAACCATGAAAGATAAACTAAACATTTTGTATTGCAATAATAGGACAGGAGCCTTGAATGTAAAACTCCAACCATGAGCCATACAGTATGCAAAATTAAAAATTCACTTGAAAGAAGAGTGCCTGAAAAGAGAGGCTATCCCTTTTCCACAGCATTATCCAGAAAAATGTTTTCCAAGTTTAGCTACATGGGCACCCAACAGGTTCTACAGTCATGGTTAATGTGGGCCAAGCTACATCTTGATATTGTGTCGTCCTATGTGGTGCTGATCCTGTAGGCATGACAAATGAAGAGTTAGAGAATTCTGGGACTCTTACTGAGGTTTCAAGGTAAAGGCCCCAAGTCAGGGCAACATGTAGAAGGCTGGGTGTCCTGCTAACCCACCTGACATGATGATATGTAAAGTCTGGAAATAAACCCCGATTTTCAGCAGATCCCAGGATGCTAATGATGCCTGAAATATGGAACATCTGCCAAGGAAAGCTGTAGGCATCAAGTGGAGTCAGCTGGAGAGACTATGTGTATTACCAATTTCAGAGCAACAGAGGCAGGGCTGCTTAAGTCCATTAGATCTAAATGAGGACACCACACCACTTACATGTATGCTAGATGTGAGCTGCAGGGCTAGTCGTTGCTCTTCTAGGTTGTGGTCTTGCTTTGGTTCCAGTTTTTTCTTTGCTATCATACTGTTCTGCTTTTTGGAATCACAGTGTTTACTCTGAGATATATATAAAAAATATGTAACTTGGATTTTGATTTTATAGGGATTCACAGCTAAGGGTTTGCTTGAGTTCCAGATGAAACTTGGAACTTTTTAACAGTGATGGAACTTTTAAATTTGAATTGAATGCATTTGCATTATTAGATACACATAATCCTTTAGAGATCAAGCACAGAATATTGTAGTTTGAGTCTAAAATGTTCTGAATGCCAGCCCTTGTGACATGAATTTAAAAGCCTTCGTGCCTTTGCTAAGAGGGTCCTTAAAGTATTTGTCCTTTTTCACATTCATCAAGGTATGAAAAACTTTGCCACATACTCCTGTTATCATGGATAGAAACACCTTTCATTTCATGTAATTGGAGAGCTTCTCTCCAGGTGCCACCAAGCCCCTGTGGTCCCACAACCCACGTATAAAATAATCATACAGACACTTATATTATTTAAACTGCTTGGCCATTAGCTCAGGCCTACCATTGTCTAGCTCTTACTCTTATATTTAGCCCATTTTTATTAATCTATACTTTGCCTCGTGGCTCTTGGCTTACCAGTACCTTACATCTTGTCATGGCCGCAGTATCTCCCCCCAGCCTTCCTGTTCCCCACCTTCTCCTCTTCCTTGTCCCACTTCCCTTATCCTTTCTGCCTGGCTACTGGTCAATCAGCACTTTATTTATTTTAACCAATCAGAGCAACACATTTGACATACAGAACATCCCACAGCACTTCCCCTTTTCTTTTTTTTTTAAAAGAGCAAGGTTTTAACTTTTATATAGTAAAATTTCAGAAAATAAAACAATTATCAAGCAAGAATTACAGTTACAATATTAAAGAAGATATCCTATCTATCTTATATTTGTGAGTCTAAGGTTTTATATCTAACTTATCTTTTATCATAACTGAGGAAATTATAACTTTTTTTTAGTTAAAAGGGAGGTTTATTTTGTGGGGTAACTTACAAATGAAGGGATAGGTTGTAGGGTCTGGCAAAGGTATGGCACAGTCCAGCAGTGTTCTCTGGAGAACTCTCCTCGGTCTACCTCCAGTGTCCAGGGTCCCAGAACCAAGAGAGACCTCTTCTCTCAATCCTGGGTCTTTAGCTTCCTCCCTCAGCCCTGTCTTGTGGGCGTGACCATTACCGAAGCCTCAATGGGGGTTGGAACTTCCAGGCCAATGCTGGGATGGCTACCCACTATATCTCCCCCTTTTGTCTAAATAAGATGGTTCTAACCAAATACAAGACTATATACAAAGAAATGGCTATCAAATATTGTCCAGGAGTAATGAGGGATTATGACCTAGATAAGTTGGAATTACAATAAATGCAAACAATATCCAACAAAAAACACATACTAAAATCCAGGGAAGTCTAGAGCATGGGTAGGTGGCATGTTACAAAGATCATTCCAAAAGGTGTCCTATCCCAAAGAACCTGAGTCTAATACTTAATATATTCTATCTAAGATATTATATATGTATATATACTAAGTTGTAACTATAACTGCTAGTCTTCAACCTCATCAAAGACCTGAGAAGGAATATAATAATACCTAAGAAATGGGAGAAGGATGCAAGCAACTTTCGGGAGTCTTGCAAGAGTCAGCTGGCAGCCTGGACAGTCACCTAATGTTTCTCAGCATTGTTGGTGCATTCAAATTGGCTACAGGCCCAGAGTATCTGACAGACCATTTTCAGAAGCAGGAATTCTGAAAGACCATCTCACCCTGTCTTGGCAAAGTATAGTGGTCGCTTTCCTTGTGTCCCGCTTGTCCAGAAAAGACAGCATTTGTACTGTCAGCAGTTGAGGCAAGGGCAGTTCTTTGCCCAATAGGCCATTTTGTGCCAAGAAGACAAACTTCCAAATGGAAATGTCTTAGAAGCCCAACATTCTCTCGGGATCAAATTGGTGCTACCAGGAGCAATTGTGTCTCACGTCAACAGAATTCTAAGTTATTTAAATGCCATATTCTCTAGGTCCATGAAGTGTTTGAAGATTACCTGTCCATCTGAAATATCTTTGTGTATACCTAGACTTAACTAACATGGCTATGAGTATGATTATCATAGATGACTAATTATTAATCTGTTTTTAATTATCCATTATAATTTTAACTGAGCTATACAAACATAATACCTTAAACAAGAGTATAAATATACATAGTATAATAAAATTAACTTTAAGCTTGTATTAATAGACTAAAATCTATACCTATGTAAAACATTTTCAACAAGTTGTTGCTCTTTAGAAATAAGTTCCTTTATCTACCCTTTCATACTATTATATCTATATCATATCCCCTTTTCTTCTTTAGAAAGAGATTGCATTTATAATCAACCTGTTTTAAAATATAAAAATATTGGTTTTTCTCTGTCCCACACCAGAGGGCTCTTTTGATTTGGGACATAAGAATATCTTAACCTTTTCTTTTAACAATATGCCTGGGTTTAGAGAAGGAGTGAGCCAATTCCATCTCCAAAGCCAGCTGGGAATTTGGGCGTAGTTTTTCTTACTACTTCCTGCTGGAGGGGGGTACTGTATCTTATGGGGACACAAAGAAAATTTTAGGATTATGGAGTAGTCCGTGAGGGTGAACCTCTGAGCCAGTTGCCTTGAAACCATTCTGGATGTCAGATCATCTGGGCCATGGTGTCATCAGAGACCTTTCTGGTGGGCTTGGCTGATCCAACCTGATGTATCTTAATCTGGAACAAATCCACAGCCTCTGGTTTTCTGTGGAAACAAAAGCAGAGACTCTTTTCCAAAGCAACATATTCTTATATCCAAATTTTGAAGTCGAGGTACCTTTAAAATTTACATATTTGTTTAACTCAACAGCTTTTATGATCAAATCTTTTTCTGAAGTTAAAAATCCCAAAGACAACACAAACCAGATTCTCTGTGTAATATCCATCTTTGTAAGACTGAAGCACTGCTGTGGCTGCTGGCTCTGCCCACCTCAGCTTCCCAAAGCAGCAGTGGTACAGTTTACTGCCAGCTCTGTGTCTGGAGCCATATTGGTTTTTCTCTGTCCCACACCAGAGGGCTCTTTTGATTTGGGACATAAGAATATCTTAACCTTTTCTTTTAACAATATGCCTGGGTTTAGAGAAGGAGTGAGCCAATTCCATCTCCAAAGCCAGCTAAAACCATGTACCATCAACTATCAGAAGTAGTTCTATCAAAGCAATGCATAGCCCAGAAACCCCCCCCCTTTTTTTTTTTAACTAGCAAAGGCTAAATCTACCATGTAGCAGAGTAAAGTGCCACTTGTACATTCCTCATTCCCGCCACACTGCAGGTCAGACTCACACGCCAGGAACCCGCCATAGTAGCTCAAACCAGTGGGCTGCCAACTTGAGAGAGACAACTAGAAAGCTGTTTTTAGTTCCATTTTAGAATCTTTTTGGTCAGGTTTTTGGTGGAAACTCTTGCCAACATGTTGGGCGCCATTTGTAGTTGGAGAGCTTCTCTCCAGGTGCCACCAAGCACCCACGGTCCCACAACCCACATATAAAATAATCATACAGACACTTATATTATTTAAACTGCTTGGCCATTAGCTCAGGCCTACCATTGTTTAGCTCTTACTCTTATAATGTCATATGTACCATGATGAACTGACTCTCCTGAAATCACGACCCCAAATAAACTTGTCTTTTCAAGAGTTATCCCTATCAGCTATTTGGTCACAGTGGCACAAAGTAAGAAAGAGAGTAAGTGGAAGCCAAGTTCTGTAAGCTCTCATAAATCCTAAGAAGCTTTTGCCTCAAAGACAGAGCATAAATGGTTTTCCCTAGAAGTTCTGAAAGTGGGATGGTTAGTTGTAGACAAAATCCAGAAAGGTTTTGATCTGGGAGATACAGATTGAAGCTCTACATTTGAGACTGCTGACTGAGTTAAAGGGATAGCTACCAAATCTAAAATGGCCCAAGACCTTCTAGCATCCTGTTGACTCTAGGAGTAAGAGTGAAAGAAAATCATGGGAGTTAACAGAAAAAATAGTATTACTACTTCTCTCAGTAGTACAGTAACTAGAGCATAATAGAATCTTCCCAAACATGCTCCTTATTAATGCTAGAACCAAATGTTACCAGGCTCTTTGGCTAGAAAATTTTCACCATCTAGATAGGGTATAAACAAAGGTCCAGACAAAATATTGAACCAAAAATCATTAGGGATAAAGACATCATAAAGGGGGAAATTAGACTTTTAAGACGAACCATTATCAGAAGAATACATTGATGGGAAGAATATGTATCATTCTTCAATAATGGAAATGCACAATTTAACTATTCTTCCAAAGGGGCCCTGGGACTGGAAGGACATATGGCTCAGTGGCCAAGAGCACTTTTGGCTCTTGCAGATGACCTTAGTTGGGTTCCCAGAGCCCATGTTGGCTCATAGTCACCTGTAATTTCAGCTGCAGGGGGATCTGGAGACTTTTCTGGCCTCTGCAGGCAATTTTACTCATAGGCACGTGCGCGCGCACACACACACACTCGATTAAAAAATTTAAAAATAAATCTGTTTTTCAATAGATGCAAAACAAAATAGAAGACACATTTGAGTGTCTAATCAGAACCCCTACCCTCAGAGTATGTAACTCTAGCGAACACACTCCCATAATAAAGACATTAATGACATAAGTGCTTCAGACACACACAAGCTGAAGCAGATAAGCCAAACATTCTCCATTTTTAAAATTTTTCATTTTTTAGATTTGTTTATTTTATGTGCATGAGTGTTTTGCCAGGATGTGTGTCTGTTTGTGCTACATACAAACGCTTGTAGTTATGGACAATTGTGAGTTGCTTGATGGGTGCTGGAAATCAAACCCAGATCCTCTGTAAGAACAAATGCTGTTAACTGCTAAGCCATCTCTCCAGCCCTCCTCCCTTTCTTCTTACTATACTCATAACAGCAGTGTAACAAAATGAAGAAAAGCAGGAGTTTCTCTGAGGACATATTGGCACCTGAGTTTTGACAGGAAGTTATTTGTAAGACAGGTGATGGCCTGTATTAAAGAAGAGACTGTTGGGATCTCTGAGGGGACATTTTGTTTTATATCCACAGTGCTGATACATGTCAGTTAAGGGCAAGTAAGATTTCTGATATGGTGAGAAACTGATCTGTGCTGGAAGCATGACTCTGTGATCTCAGGGGAACATAAGGCTGACAGTTGTCTCCTGTGTTGTCCTGTGATGGGCACCCACTTTCACCCAATGTGTTCCATGCAGGTAGAGGTTAGGCTTCATAAGCACACTTGCTCTCTATAGGCATCAAGGACATGGGACTCTGAGGTCAGATAGTCTAACATCTGCCTTTCTTCTCATAGTTTGCTCAAAGGGAGATTTAGTCACATGACTTTCTCTATGTGCCTGATTTGCTCATACCTCTCCCTGGAGTACCTTCCCCTGACACTACCCTTTTCTTCTTCATAGATAGATGACCAATTTATACTCCTTCTTTAGGCATCTAGTTAATCAACTTCCATGCCTGATATTCCCACAGGTAGGATACCTGTACATTTTATATTCTCCTGTCCTGTACATTTATCTGTCATTATTGATATGCTTAATCCACGATCTCCTACCTTGTTAGACAGAGATTCCATGAGGTTATGAACAGGTTCTGTATGAACTAGTTACTTCCCCCCAATGGGTATCACCAAATACCTGACAAGAAATGAGGTGATGGAGGAATGGTTTCTTGGGTCTCACACTGGAGAGGAGTGTGGTCCATGAAGGTGGGGAAGGCAGCGGTGATGAGAGCCGCCTCATCTGTGGCTCTGACTAGAATGAAGAGAAAGAAGAATGCTGGCATTCAGCTGGGTTTCTCTTTTTCTCCTTTTTATTTAGACTGGGGCCCCAGACCAAGGGATGATTCTAGCCACACTCAAGGCATGCTTTGTTCCTTCAGCTGATCCTCTCTGGAAACACCCTCACAGATACACCCAAAGATGTACTTAATTATTTAGATTGACAGTGGAGACTAGCCATCACACTGCCCCGACTCTAATTCTCAACAGCAGGATTAGCACAAAGTAGATGATCAAGAAATGTGTCCTGAATATTGAACAATTTGTAAAGCAATCTTTCATGTTTTAATCTCACATTGGTTTAGCTTAATGAACCTGCACAGTTGAATGATTCTTTTAAGAAGATCACTTTAAGCACAAGGAGATAAGCTCGCCTTTTTCCATGTAAAGGACAATAGAATTCTAGCAGAAACAAAGTTGAGAATTGGGTCAGTGTGCATCAGAGAATAAACCAAGCACTATTTCAACAAAAGCTGAATGATGGGTCCTTTTTGCCTCAACCACCAATAGATTACATTCAGAAACTTCTACATGAATTTACTTCTTTTCCTTTTAGTGCTCTTGGATGTGTCCTCATACATTCATTAGTGCTATGGTTTGTCCCCACTGAAACTATCTTGGAGATTTAATCAGCATTTGAGACAATAAGAGGTTAACATAATGGTACCTTTAAGACATGATTAGGGCTCCACTCTCCCGAATGCGTTCATTCATTCACAGGGTTAACAGCTTCCTCGTTTATTGCAACAACAGGTCACTTGTCACTCTCAGTCTATCTCTTCATGACACACCATGTCATCTCAGGACTCTGCTAACAAGAAATGACTCTACAAAAGACAGGACACTGAACATTGCAGACAGTGGGGCTGCTGTTTAGTATCAACATTTCCGTGTAGAAGGCAGGTATCCAAAAATATCACCTTCTCCAAGTACGCCTGGACAAAATCCTGAAAACTGAGCAAAGCTTGTAGCATGACTTTATTTCTTTAGCTTCATATCTTAGTGCTCCAGTTCTTCAGCATTTTGAGTTCTGAGATGAACTTTCTCAGTCAGGAGAGGCAGAACTCTTCTAGCCTCAGCAGACAGAGTCTCAGAGATGCTTCCTATGTCATCACCCAGGGGGCCAATGCCCTCTCTGTGATGAGGAGGGGGCTCTTGCTGTTTTAGATTTTAGGATTTCGCTGCTGTGGTCCAAAGGCTGTACCTGTCAAAGAATCCCATGGCAGGACTATGGTATTAGAAGCTGAGCCAGTGCAAGAGATGAAGTCACAGGGGTGCTGTTCTATGTGACCAGTGTTATTCTAAAAAGAAATGTGAGAGAAATGATCTTTCTCTCCAACCATGTGAAGATATAACAAGAAGACATCTGTCTGTAAACCAGAAATAGGACTCTGGCCAGAGCTAACCTTAGACACCCAGCCTCTGGAACTGCAAAAATTAAATTCTGATTGCTGAAGCCACTCAGTTTATGGTAATTATAATGCAGACTAAGACATTTGGCAATGGCTATGATTAGCTCCTCAAGGAATTGAATTCAAGTGAAGATACATGTATAGATTTTGATAGCTTATGTACTTGTGTAAAATATTAATAAGTGCTTATTAACGTATTAGCATTAGAGTTGCTTCTAATGCATGCATCTTTATGTTTACTTATAATCAGGTAAACTAAATATTATGAAAAAATATATTTTCTTTACTCTTTGGAGATTTCCCCAAGCTTTCATGCTATACCCACTAAGCTTTTCTTCTTTGAATTATGATTATAAACATAGAAATTGTAAAAAAAAGACTCAAAGGCAGAGTGTGAAAGGCTTTCCCCTGTCTTTTAAATTATTAATATGAATTTATTTTCTCTTACTTAACTGTTTATTTCCTTTACAATTTAAAGTAAAAAAAAAATCAGCTGAATAAATTATACAGCTTGAGAAGGTCCATTTTAGGGGAGCCTTCTATTTCACTTCTAACCCCAATACTGGGGAGACAGAGTCAGGGGGATCACCATAAGTTAGAGACCAACCTGGATAACACAGTGAAGTCTGGAGTGGTTACTGAGCAAGACCTGTTTCTATGTGGGTAATACCTCAGGCGTTTTCCTTGGTCATTTTCTACCTTGTGTTTTGACACAGGATATCTTACTGAACTTGGAGCTCATTGCATTGACTGGGTAGCCTAAACATGAACTACAGGGATCAACCTGTGTGTTCTTGAGCTCAGAATCCTGGTCCTCATATTTGTACAGCAAGCATTGTATTGACTGAGCCATCTCATGAGCCTTCAACATCAAATTTACTTTAGATGTTGATATCTGAGATACAAGCACTTTTGTTGAGTTTGAGAACCACGTCTGTCAATAGTTTTGTATATGTGCGTGTGATATTCTGTGATTCTAAACAACTCCCTATGGGGATGTGTGGATAAGTTGCATTTTCTCAATGCTTTATATTTAATGGTGTAGAAATTATATTTCTAGGAGATGCAATGGGCCTACTGTAGCCAACAACTAGGAAAATTAGAAACAGAAAGCAAGTTCTGTGGATATAGGCTGGGAATGAGAAGAGAGATTGGATTTTTTTTTTCTATTTCCTAATTGGCAAAGGAAGATTTACTTGTAGATAACAAATGTAAATATAATGGTTTATGCAAACCATGAGCATTTTATAAGCAAGAAGGCTACCACTGTCTGTCTACTGTTGCCTGCTGTCACATGTGTGTTCAAACATGCATACTCAGCCTACACAAAGAGGCCTTACTCAATCTTTACAGTAGACTTTTGAGGTAAGCAGATGCTAAGCTATGTAGCTGGTAGGAAATTCAAGCTTATTCCAAAATTTGTGACCTTTTTATTATTCTCAACTGTCAATTGCATAAAAATAATTAGAATTTGAGCGTTTTTGAGAATGAAACAGCAAAGGAAAAGGCCCAAATGAATCATGAATTTGGTTAAAAAATAAATCTATAAGTATTCAAAAATCACAACTCAGTCCTCAAGTGGATCTGTAAACCCTAAATCAAAGGTGTATTAAATTTCATGGTTGAGTTCAAAGCCAAGCAGAAAAATACAATGAAATAAAACAAAATATGCAAGGAAGCACAATACTATGAATGATAAGGGCCATTAACAATACGTATAGAATTCGATCTGAAAAGCATTGAAATTATCAGACAGGTAATTTTTATATAAAAGATGATTTAGGATAGGAAATATCCTCTTTAAAATGAGTAGACTATAATAATATAAAAATTACTAAAACGTCTTATCAATGAAATAGCTAGAGATCTTAAATGAAAAACATTGTGTGGGATGAGCAGAAAATTAGAAGCAAGTAAGAAAAGGATCAAGAAAACAGAATAAAACTTTGAAAATGTTCATTATTCAATCAAAAGAGAAAAGGCAAAAATGGTTAATAAATTTGGATCACAACATAACAATTACTTCATTTGTTCCATATATTTAAGGAATAAAGGAGGGATGTTTTAGTATATGTGTGGCACACACACACACACACACACACAACTCACACAGTACAATGAATACTGATGTGAAGAAAATAAACTAGGCCCCTCACAGCTGCTTGTTTGTGTGTGATAAGGTCTCCTGTAATGGACTGTCTTGGCAAATTTCCAAAACACAATCTAATATCATGAACTATTGTCATTTTGCTGTACATTGGATCCCAGGACTTATTGACCCAGTATCACTGCAACTTCATATCATTCATACCCTACAAGTCAGGCTATGCAGTACTTGTTCTTGGGTATCTGGCTTGTACCACTTAACAGGATGTCCCAAGAACTGTTTTAGCAGGTCTAATGCAAAAGGATCTAATATAGGGTATGAAGAGGAGATAATAGTTGAGGAGATAATGGATCAGGATTTGAAGATCCCGTAAAAGTCATCGAACCTCAAATATATACCTGTCTGAAGGAGGAATAAAAAGGAACACCACAGCACAGAACACCAAGGCAAAAGAATAGCTCTTAAATATGTGTAGAGTGTCACCTCATGGGAGAAATAACTTAAGAGACATCTTCTAAGGAACAATAATAGCAACAACACAATTAAAATACAGTTGACCATCTGTACCCATAGGTTCTATATCTGTGGATTCAATAAAGTTCAAAATATTCCTAAAACGTATGTCTGTGCTAAGTACAGACATTCCCCTTATTATTCTTTCCTAAATAACAGTGTAACAGTTATGTGCATAGCATTTACATCATCTTATGTATCATAATAATCTAGAGATGACTTAAGGTATATGGGTGGATGCTTGTTCACTATGTACAAACACTCCTCTACCTTATTAAGCCTTAGTAAGGGAATTAGGCATCCAGAGTTTTCTCTGCACAGAAGGTCATAGAACCAGTCTTCATGTTTATTGAGGGACCATGTAGTGGAATATTGTCTGCTATTTATGGAGAATTAGATACACTTTGAGGTTTGAATTTTTTGAGGAAACTACACAAACACTCAAAGAATTTGCCTTTCGATATGAGGAAGAAGCACACATCTCAGTAGGGTTTAAAATGGAAAGAGGCATTGGGGGAAATGGCTCCATTAGTTAAGTGCTTGCCTTGAAAGTATGAGGATCTGAGTTCCATCTCCAGAACCCAGTAGAAAAACAAAAACATAAACAAAACCCCAGCAAAGCCAGGTGTGGTGGTCTGCATGGAGGAGGTGGAAATAGGTGGATCCCTAGAGGTAGTTGGCCAGTCAGCCTAATGTACCTGGTAACTTACAGTGATTGGGTTCATTAGAGAGAGTCTCTGTCTCAAAAGAGTGGATGACACCTGGGGTTTTCTTCAGCACAAATGCTCCCACACCTACATGCAACCACACATATGAATGAATACATAGGCCATGCATAACCACCTCCACATAAAAAGAGAAAATACGCCAATAGCTTCCTATATCACTCAGCATAGTAGGAAACATCTTGGAAGGACATTCAGGGCCCCAGCCAACTTACCCTCTTTCTATTTATCCTTCTGATTGCACCTATTACTCTGCTCCTAGCCTACTTCGCTGTTGTCAGGCTAACCTCTACTGTTCTCTGAGCTGAACCTTACAAATTCATACGTTAAAGCCTTGCAAACATCAGAATACGAGTGTGTTTGGAGTGTAGGCATTCATGAGGGTGACTGAGTTAATTTAGACCAGCAGACTGAGCTGTAATCAATGTACTAGCCTCATCACAAGAGGAGCTAGGACACGTAGGAAGACACCAGTGGCTTCCAAGCACAGAGGGGTGCTCATGTGCAGAGTCAGAAAGAGGAATGCCATTGGAAGGCTAGGAGAGAGGTCTCAAAAGAAAACAGATCATCAACACCTTCATCATAGATTTCCCCTCTGCAGAACCATGAGAAAATAAATTCCTGCTTTTTATAACACCAGATCTGTGGTATTTTGTTATAGTAGGCCTAGTAATCTAACAAGCTCAATAGCCCTAGGACTTTTTTGATTTCTCCTTTCTACTGTGGATAGTCTTCCCACAACTATGTCTGCCTCACATATTTCAAGTACAGCTCTTACCCAGATATTTTTAGTGACGCATTCCCTGGCTGTGTGGAGATTTACAAGTGCCCCTTTGTAACTTTTTCCATGTCCCTTTGCTGATTTATTCTCTTAATGGCACCAGTCCTATCCAACATTTCATGTATCCTGCTGGTTTGGTTCATCATTCTTTGTGTCTTGTCATTAGATGGGATGATAAGGTCCAAAGGGCAGATGCTTCTATCTGTTGCTTGCCCTGTTCTGTTCTAAGAACCACAGTTGCACTTAGCACAGTAGGTAGTCAATAAGCTCATCAAGTGATCGTTAACATGCCTTTCTCGTAAAACTAACCTTAAAAGTCCCACTTACTGGTTGCTTAAAGTGGGTCTTGGCATTCCATACAGAGAAGGCCAGGCTCACTAACAAGGACACCAAAATGCCTGGGGAGGTGTGTGGTGATCTTTTTCTGTGTCCCCCCAATAAAGTTTATCTGAGGATCAGAGGAAAAAGCCAGCCACTATAGAGGCAGGGATCTGTCTGGATCCCTGTGAGTTCAAGGCCACATTGGGAACATAGCCAGGCATTGTGGCACACACCTTTAATTGCAACACTAGTTGTTGATGGGCCCAGTGTTGTACAGGCAATCACAGCTGCTCTGAGTTCCAAAGTGAAGCAGCCACATCATGTCTGGAACTCTGTGTTCCACAGTGTTCCCCTCTTCTTCCAGCTCTTACATTCTTCCCTTCCCTCCTTCCATGATGTTCTCTGAAATTTGGAGGGAGTGATCTAGATGCCCATTTATGGTTAGGCATTCAAAAGTCATTTATTTTCAGTATTCTGACCAGTTATGAGTCTCTGCATTCACTGCTGATCATTGCAAAAAGAAGCTTCTCTGAGTAGAGCCAACAGCAGAAGGCAATGTGATGGGCACCTTATGTGGATTTAGCAATAAATGGCAGTACCTTCCCCTCTAGGGTCCATGGATCATGGTCTTCTCAGCAACAGGTTTATTTTTATTAACTAGGTATACAGTATCAGATATGAATTCCCCTTTGTGTAACAGGTATGAAATCTATTCAGAAATCACTTTTGATAACCTCCATCACAAACTTGCCACTATTACACGAGTGAGGTCATTTTGTCCGACTGGTCTGTATGGTTGCACATGAAGTTCTGAGCTAAGTAAGATTGTGGCTGACAGGTCTTGCCCAGTAGAGTGTAGTTGTGGGGGCTAGCAGTTGATGGTTAACAGGGTAAAGGGAGTAATTTTCTTCACTACTGTAGCGACATGCTCCAGTGATCAACCGTGATGAAGATCACTGGGACACACACACACACACACACACACACACACACACACACACACACACACCACACAAATATTTATGTAAAACTGAGAGGGGATTAGCATGAATGGAAGGGGGTTAGAAATGGGAAGAGGATAATAAAAGGTGAAAGAGAGGTAATTATGATAAAAATACATCATATCCATGTGTGAAAATGCCATCATGAAACCAAATATTATGCATAATTGATATATGCAAATAACACTAAAACTAAACTACACAGTTTATTTATCTTCAGTTAAAACATTCTGTTATTCAGTCTGGGAATCAGGAAGTCAATGATAGCCTCATAGACAGGGAGAGGAATACTGTGGGTGTGTATGTGCTTGTATGTGTATATTTGAACTCAGCTAAAATTTAAGGTTGTGCTGAGATGTTTTAAAGGGAAGAGCAGGTTTACTTGGCTCTCCTAATTTACATGTCCCATATAATAAGTGGATTTGTTATGCTGGGTAGGCTCCACTGATTTGAATTAAAAGATGTATTTCCTTTCATTTTTTTCATCCATGCATGACAGGAATTTAACTGTGCATGAAACCTATTACTCTAAACAAGAAGAACTAAAATATTTTCAGATGCCTTTCCCCAGTAAGGTGATATAGTTAGGAATTGTGGGAGGAGGTTCCATCTTTTGGAACTGAGGATATTTGTGGATTCTGACTTTGGACTTAAGCTACTGTGGCGACACTCCCAAATCTCATGCATAGCTCAGTTTTCCCTATAGAAATTCACAATCAGGAATCTATCAATTAGGATAATTTACTTGTTCTTATAAGGTTAGGTGAGATGATGCATATAAATAATTGAGATCAACACTTAGGAATTTGTGGCAAGCGATAACACTTATTAATGTCATTGTCTCATGATTCCTTATACAGTTCTGTCCTCCATTGTCTTCCAAGTTTTCATACTTGTAGGAAAATTTAAAAAAAAATTACAATCAAACAACATATAAGCCTTTAAAGAACACTTAACAGCGAAAGGGCCGGTGATACTGAAATCTTCCTAAATTTCAAGTCCCTTTCTCTGTCTTTGTGAGATGTAGGTCAGACTGTAGGGAAATTGAGCTGGAAGCTACAAAATTTCTTATCTCCAAAGAGAATAGAAAGTTCCTTTCTGGCAGCTCTTCATATGGCAGAGTGCACACAAATTTTGCTAAGTAAACAAAGTGTTCCTTATACTGGTCCTGCTTATTTCTTAGTTGGGATCATTATAAAAATGGTCCTAGAAAAAAACGAAGTCAGACAAAGCAGCTGTTCAACAACTCATTTGTCTGAACTTGATTGTGTAGACTAGGGGCTTATAAGCAGATAGGGACTTGTAAGCATCTGGTGTGGTTCCCCCTCTCATATGTAAGAATGAGAGACCCTGATTTGGCCTTCTTCCTCTGAGCAGGCCCTTTTCAATCAAATGAGATTTGGGACAAACCAGTTGGATGTGCCCATGTGTATTACTTCCTCCCCTTGTAGACACGAAGTACTCAGAAGTCTCACACTCCTGCCTCAACAGCCCCATGAACACCTCCCACATTCCTTCTTCCAATGCTGACCTCAGTCACTGTGTGCACCCAGAACCCCAAGGCTACAGAGCATTGGTTTGAAGAAGGGACTAGTAAGGAATGGAATAAGGAGAGAGGAGGGGATGAATGAAGAAGATGAAGAGCATGAAGGAAGCTGCTGCACTTGTGAATTGAGATGTCAACACGTGTGTGCACAGGGTCTCTCACTGTACAATAAACAACTTAGGTTGTAAGCTAGGGCTCTGGATGGAAGTTGGGGTAGCATTTTGGCACTGTTAGGAGGCCAGGAATCCCTACATTCACATGTCAGTCTTTTAGGTCTTTGAAAGGCATTCTCTAAAATACGGGCCTCTTTTAGATCGATGTTTTTTCAGTTTGTGCAGTATCTGTGTTATTATTCTAGGATGGATTGTCCACTTGCGCTGGATTCCACCAGTGTTCGAGGCAGTCTGCAGCGTCAGTCATGGATTGCAGATATCTGAGCTGGAGACCTTCAAGGCCAGAGTAGTACAACCAGCTCATTTAGAGAGATGGAAAACTGGAGGCTTTAGGCATCAGCAAAATTTGTAGCTGTATCAATGCATCAGTGGAAGATGACATGGGTAATATTAATACAGGAGATGTGATGTAATAAATGAGAGTGTAACATTTCTCATTTGAATTATATTTGAAATATCAGAAGCAATTAATATTTATTGTGTGTATTTTATATGCTTTAAAAAGTACATAGTTAACTTCTTCTATTATTTGGAACTGTACAGCCAGCATCAAGCCTCACACTGTCAGATAACACTGTGCCCTCTCTTAGGATGTCTTGACCTATGCCCTACATTTGATAGTAGACATAGTGTGATCTCTACCTGTGCATATTTGTGCCGCTTACACTAACTCACTTACAATCGGTTGTTTATACATCTGGTCAACCTCTCTATCACCTGTGTGAGAACCCATGAAGAGTGAATAAAGTCTTGTGTGAATATCCATTGTGGACACAAGCACACCCACATCCCAGATGCCAATGCCTCACACATATGAAAATGGCAAAGTCTTCCCTGGTCATGCTCATCAATACAACAAAGCCCTCCCCTGATCTGAGTACATATATTGACAGTGTGTGCAGAAAGTACCAACCAACTTCAGCTTCCTCATCCTGGATGCCAGCAACCTGAGATTTCATCTACATAGACACCTCACCACTAGCTCCACCACCAAGATTGACTAAACTGCCTACTCATTTCTGCTATACATAACCCAGTTTCTGGATTGCTGGCACATCTCCACCAGAAAGCTCATGGTCTACCCAACTCCAGCATTGCTTGTGTTACTTGTGTCTGTCTGTCTTTCTTAATCTCATATCACCCCCTAGCCAGGTTTGCAAATCTAGCTACACTGGCTTGAATAAGAGCCATTTTTATATTCTTCTTATATAGAACAAAGTATGGGCCACTACACAGTAGACATTCAAATATATAATTCTGCTAGTCCACATAAGGGGAGAATATATTTGTAGACAGATGTATAGGTGGTACAAAAAGGGAATGCACATGTGGATATACAAAAAGGTACAAAGGTTATCTGGGTGGTCCTTATTTGCTCCACCCACTGCTATTCAGTAGACACTACAAATTGTACCAGAAGCAGCTGTCCAACTCTGCTTAGTTCGCCAAACACCTACCATGTGGCTGATAGAAGGGTATTTGCCTGGCAGAGATATTCTGGATTGATTAGTGCTCCTCTTAGAAAAATCTCCAGGATCAAGGCACCCCTGGGGATTAATTTAAACCTGGTGGATTCAGTACAGGCAGGTCCAGTCCCCTCCTTCCAGGCTGAGCAAAGTGGCCCTGTGTAAGCCCAAGGTTTCAAACAGCCAGCTCATGCACTAAGGACAGATCCTGGTCCCACAGACTGGGTGCCTCCCAAACAGATCAAGCTATTCAATTGTTTCACTTATCTAGAGGGCCTGATCCAGCTGGGGGCTCCACAGCATTTGGTTCATAATTCATGTGCTTCCATTCATTTGGCTATTTGTCCCTGTGCTTTTTGCAATCTTGGATTCAACAATTCACGCTCTTGCAGACCCTCCTCTTTCTCGACAGTTGGACACCTGGAGCTCCATCTGGGGCCTGGCTGAGGATCTCTGCATCCACTTCCATCAGTTATTGGCTGTTTGAAACCTTGGGCTTACACAGGGACACTTTGCTCAGTCTGGAAGGAGGTGGCAGGACCTGCCTGTACTGAACCCACCAGGTTTAAATGAATCCCCAGGGATGCCTTGATCCTGGAGGACATGGGAATGGAGGGGAGGGGAGGGTGGGGGCAGGAGGGGGGAGGACAGGGGAACCCATGGCTGATGTATAAAATTTAAAACACATAATAATAAAGAAAAAAATTTAAAAAAAAAGAAAAATCTCAATGTGATTTACAAAAACAACTGGGGACAGGCATTGAGAGCTGAAGATAGAAGGTACTCCAGGCAGAGAAAGGGATCTCATAAGCAAGTAGAAGCTGTGGAAGGCAGATGTAATAAAGTCAAGGAAAGCCAAGAGAGTGAGGGAGATGCTGAGTCGTGGCAATGAAGCCTGAGTCATGGCTGGCAGATCTACAGTTGGACAAATGCAGGGTTTTCAGAGGGTAGGGAAAATAATTCATTCATCAGCAACAACTCAAATTCTCAATGTCTTCTCATTCATAGCATTTCTAGCTTCACAAGGCCCTTCTAAACGAAATTGATTTCCTTCCCCAGAATTCTTGACATTTCGCTTTTCCTAGAACTTGGAACTGTAACATTGATAATGAGTAACATTTATTGGCTCTCACTTTTTGTCACAGCTCTTTTGAAAAAATTTTAAGGCTATTCTCTTTTGACCTTGTAAATTGTTTGATATAGAAACTTTTTATTAACCCCAAGACTATAAAATGGAAACAATAAAAGTTAAATAGCTACACTAGATCAGATAATACATAAGGAATAGGACACAGAACTCAATTCTAGGTAGGAGAATTTAGAACCCAAATGCTAACTACCCATAGGGATGCCTACATGGCTGAGATACATGTCTATTATTACTGAATGAAAAAAAATTTTTAAAAGGGAAGGAAAGGACAATGTCTGCTCCTAGGTATGGTGGGGGAGAAAGTTTATTGCAAATATATGAGAGAGTGGTCATGACCAGGCTGGGCCATTTAGAAGAGGGGGAGGGGAAGAGAGAAGAGAGAGAGAGAGAGAGAGAGAGAGAGAGAGAGAGAGAGAGAGAGAGACCAGATGTAGCAGCCAGGAGGACAAAGGCACAAAAAAGTGACAGGTAACCAAAATGTCTTGATTATATAGGGAAGAGCCTCTGGGAGAGAGTAGCCCAGGCCCTGGGTTGGAGAGTTCAAGTTAGAGGTTGGGGTATGCCAGCCATACTCAGTAACAAGTAGGGACTGAGGGATGTTGGGAGAATCTGCTGTCCAGGTCCACTTTGATATGTTAATAGCCGTTTGTCTGGAGTTGAAACTTAACAGTTACCACTCATTCTTTTTGTCCTCCTGCATTGTATTCTGGAATGAGTTTATGTTTCTTACAACTCATAGTTCCTCATTAATTTAATTTTTGGAAATGGCATGTCTGCTTGTCTTAGTCACTAAGCCACTGATTGGTACTGTATCTGTAGGTGTATTGACAAAGGTGTTAGCAACCCATGTCCTTGGAACAGCATGCTTTCCTGTTTGGTTTGTCTGTAAGAAGAATGATGCTTTCATTGCAGTACATCCTGTCCTAAACTCGACTGAACTGTCATCTGTCTCCTTTTCTTACAGCCCTAAGAGTACAAGGTGCTCACAATCTTTGTTTCTTGTACATTTCCCATGGTCTGGATCGAGGCAGATGCCTGAAACAGTTCAATGAGTAAATGGGGTATTTCTTACCCAGACTCAGTGCTGCAAGTATCTCCACACATTCTGTCCTAGCCTACCCTGGGCAGGAGGCAGCTGACCACTCAAAAGCCCATACCCAATTCCAGGTGACTTCCAGATGAAAATGGTAATACAAAGGATTGCTTGGATACTATAGAAAGAACTTGAAGTCAATTTGCATGTAATTATGTTATTAGACACCTCAACTCATACAGCATTTGATATATTGAAAAGTATATTTATTTAGACACCCCAATGTTTTTTGTTCTTGGTCTTGCAGATTGCTCCTTCTGAATCATGGTGAGCTCAACTATGTTGGCAAGTGAAGTCTTCTTTTATGTTGCAACCTGGGGACCTGGAGGTCACCAACAACTCTGATAAGAAATCTCCAGAGTGGGGTGGAGTAGAATGTGGATGGAGACATTCTCTCTCTACTCTCCCTAGAACCAAATCTCTCCAGTCTTCTCCAACACATCACATAAACAAATTAAGCTACTAGACAAAGATATTGGCCTGTTGCATGTATTTATTTATGGAATGTGTGTAGCAGGAATCTTAAAAGTTCTTATTAATAAAATCAAACCTGATGCCAGTTATTGGGGTGAATGCTGGAGGATCAGAGAAACAGAACAAGCCACAGCTACCTCACCTCGCCAGTTCCTCAGCTGATCCTGTTTCTTCAGACTGGAAGACTCTGAGTCCTTATCCAAATGAATCTCAGCTGAACTGTTGCTCCAAAGCCTGAAAGCTTAATCAGCTAAAAGCTTCTAGTTTCTAGTCTTCATGCCTTATATACCTTTCTGCTTTCTGCCATCACTCCCTGGGATTAAAGGCGTGAGTCACCATGCTTGGCTGTATACTTGAACACACAGAGATCCAGGTAGATCTCTGCTTCTGGAATGCTAGGATTAAAGGCATGTGCTACCCCAGCCTATCCTCTATGTTTAATATTGTGGCTGTTCTCTTTTCTGACCCCAGATAAGTTTATTAGCATACACAATATTTTGGGGAACACAATACCACCACAGATGTGTATGTCTATGTCCATGCATACATGTCATGGAGTGTGTGTTTGGAGGTTAGAAAATAACTCGCAGAAGCTGGTTCTCTAATTTTACAAAATGGATTTTGGGGTAGAACCCAGTCTTTCAGGTTTAGCAGCAAGTGGTTTATCTACTGAGCCATTTACTGGCCTGAAGATAGTTTTGCAAAGGATTCAGACTTCAGACAAGACTTTATATATGTATAATGACTTGGCTTCAGAGAGGGTTGTCTCTGTGGTTCCCTCTCTCCTTTCCATTTCAGCCTCATTTCTTTTCCATTCCCTGCCCTCACAAAGTACCTTTTTTTTCTGTCCTCAAAAATCCTGACCATGAGAATCTCTTTTATTCTCTGTTGAAACACACTCTTTACCCTTTTTACCTTCATCCTGGTAGGAGACTGCTTCAATACAGGAGACTCTTTCTTATTCAAAAGATATGCTATGGGTCTAGATCTTGCAAATTGAAGTACAGGACATTCCAATCCACTGTAGTCTCCCTGCCAGAGAAAAACTTAGTGAGTTTCTTCCCAAGGTTTCCTGGGGTGCCAATGTGCATCCCCACAGCCAAAACATCTTCCTTCTTGAGAATAGTCACCTCTCTTGTGAAGAAAAGAATAGTCACCTGCCCCCCTTAAGAACAGAGAGCTCGGGGCATCATTGTCTGGAACAGTGACACTTTGCTGAGCTTGGAAAAAACCTCTGCTAGGTGCAAATGAATTTCTCTTTGTTATCCAGGAAGGATGACCCGATCTAAATTAAGTTTCAAAAGTTTCAAATCCTTTCACTTTCCTACAGCAAACCCTATCACCACCCTAAGGGAGTAGGACAATGATGCCACCTACTATAATACTAAGAAAATAGAACTGTAGAGAAGTTAAACCAATTGCCAAGAATTGGCTGATGCAGTGTTACTGCTATATTTGTCTGCATGAACCTGGGAGAGAGGAGACTAAAAATGAGATGGAATAAAGCCTCATACAATAGCCAACTTTATTCAAGGCATCAAACTGTTGTGGAATATTAGTTATAGATGTCTTACATTTGCTTATGCTATGGGATATATAAACACAAAGATGTGTTGAATTCTTTAATTTGCATTTGTTTAACTCTGTGAAGCTGTGTTATTTTGGCTGCCTAAAACACCTGATTGGTCTAATAAAGAACTGAATGGCCAATAGCTAGGTAGGAGACAGATAGGGTGGCAGAGAGAATAAATAGGAGGAGAAATCTAGGCTTGAGGGGAAGAGTGAGGAGGGATGATTGAGAAAAGGAGGAGGGGAGGACACCAGGGGCCAGCCACTCAGCCACACAACCAGCCAAGGAGTAAGAAGGGACGAAAGACATATAGAATAAAGAAAGGTAAATAGCCAGAGGCAATATGTAGAAGAAGAGGAAAGAAGTTAATTTAAGTTAGAAAAGCTGGCTAGAAACAAGCCAAGCTAAGGCTGGACATTCATAAGTAAGAATAAATCTCTACATATTTATTTGGGAGCTGGGAGACTAGCCCCCAAACAGTATTTTCAAAAAAAAAAAAAAAAAAAAACCAACTACATCTAACAATTTATATTCTGAGGGCATTCTGAGGGTTAAGCAAGGTCATATGAGTAAAGTTCACTTGAGTTCAAGTTGTTACAAGGGCAAAGTCATGTGAGTTTAGGCTTCTAGAGTCAGGAAGACATCATTCTGAATAGTAATGGGTAAGAATACAGCTAATCTAAAGTAAAATCCTCTTTATTACACCTTGGAGTGGCATGAAAATACAATCTAAGAACAATCCATGTTATGGAAGAATAGAAGTTACAAAACTCTTGTCTTGTTTACTTGGTGTTTGCTCTAAAAAATATCCTTACACAGCTTCACTCATGGACTATGTTCTGACATCACAGGACCTACATACCCTGTTCATAAATATTAATTGAGTACTTTGCAAGGGATTTCATGGTACCTGTATGAAAATAGCTGATGGTAAATAAATGATCTATCTATGTGTTGATCTCATGTTAGCAAATGATTAAATCTATCAGTTGATTTCACTTATGTATTTCCTTCCCAATTCCTCTTTCTTAAATTAAAAGAATAGAGCAGTGTTAAATCTATTGAAGAGGTCTTAATTTAGAATACCCAGGAAGTAGGGCTTCATCTCCTACACTGCAAGTTGGATGTTTCTGAAAACAGCAAAGGCTGAATACTTTTGGTGGAGTAACTCCTAAATTATAGTAGCTTCCCAAGAATGGACTTCAGCTTTGCAGTTTGTTCAACTGTCTTCTGCTCTGATGTGGCACCTTGCATGTGTTAGGAACTTTGTGATTTGAATTCTAAATATGACTTCACTGAAAGCATGCTGCCATCCAAACGTTCTAAAGTCCAATCTGAGCTCCTAGTCAGATGACCTGATGAGAGCATGGGAATGAGCTTTGTACTATGAGAAATTCAAAGTGGAAAAACAAGAGTTTTGATTATTTTTGTGCATGCAGTGTCCTGAGGGGGCAAAAAAATGTGATTATAGGCACAAAATTGGAGTTTCAACATTAGCCTACACATGTATACATGATCACAATAGATATTTTCCTATAAAAAAGTCTCATTAATTTGAGAGTTCATCGTAATATCCATCATGTATAATAGCAAATAGCAAATCTGTATTGTTAGGTCTCAAACCTGGGACAAATGGCTAAGTGAGGTGCTTATTTAACATATCAAAGTGGATCTGGCCACCAGATTCTCCCAGCATCCCTCAGTCCCTACCTATTGTAGAGTTGGCTGACCCTACCCTACCCTGCCCCCTACCCTAAATTTCTCCAGCTCAGGGGCTGGGCTGTCCTTCCCCAGCTGACCTTCCCTATATAATCCAGCCATTTTGGTTACCAGATCCTTTTCATCTACCCTTTTTTTCTCCTGGCTCTCCCCTCCCTCCTCTCCTCAGATGGCCAGGCTCAGGGTCATGTTCACTTTGGATTCTCTCTGATGTCTCTGCCTCTGGCTATGCTTTCCATTTTATCCACAATAAACCTCCTTCAACATACCTAGGAGCAGTCATGTCTCTCCTACTTTACTTCATTCATTCAAGTATCTTATTTGACATAGGAGGCAAATAAAAAATTGCTTTTTTCTCTAAAAGATTTTCTATAATCAAAGGCAGAGTTTTTCTTCTTTTGAGCCAAATACTGTCTCCATTCCCTCCAACTAAGCCATTACCAACAACTTCCTTTCTGTATTTTTGTTATCTTGAAAGTATTTATTGGCTATAGCCATGTCTCTTTGAAGCCCCTCTTTTCTGCTACCTAATTTCATGTTCCGAGGCTCATGCATGTCATCCCATCTGACTGCAGAGTCCTTTTGAGTTGTCTTTTTGCATTTCAAAGGGGGTGGTGACTACACATTGTGAGATAGTCAAGATCGTTGTGCAATCCTGCACAGCCATGTATCCTTTTATGACTAAGTCTTAAGTTTAATAGCCCCTCAGATCAGACAGAAGCTACAAGGCTGTGGAGCCAAGACACGCAGCGTTTATCACTGGAACTTGCCTAACCAGACAGTGGGAAGAGAGGACAAGGCTGAGGCAGATCCGGGATCTTCTGTATATGGCCCACCCTGCTGCCTTCTCCTGATGCTTTGATGACAGCCAGGCACAATTTTGGAGACTGTGGAGCTGCTGCTGACTGAACTTTACAGGCATCCTAAGCATGAACCTTCTACCTGGGTAGACATGAGCTGATCTCTGTTGTCAGGTTAGCAGCATTACATTGTCATCCACCTTAAGTACCGTCATGGGTTGCTGTACTTTGCATGGTATGTACTCATTTATAAGTGGATACTAGATGTAAAGCAAAGGATAACCAGACTACAACCCACAGCTCCAGAGAAGCTAGCTAACAAAGAGGACTCTAAGAAGGATGAATGGATAGCCCTGGGAAGGGGAATAGATGAGATCTCTGGAGTAAACTGGGGGTGAGGGGCAGCAATAGAGAGGAGGGGATGGGGGATGAGAATATGAGGGAATGGGATGGTCAAGCTGGGGAAGGGACAGAGTGTGAGATCAATGAAAGAAAAATATCTTGATAGAGGGAGACAGTATAGGGTAATACTCTGTTGTATATATGCACCCCATTTTCTTTATCCATTCTTCAGTTGAGGGGCTATTATGAATAATGCTGCTATGAACATAGTTGAACAAGTGTCTTTGTGGTATGATTGAGCATGCCTTGGGTATATGCCAAGTACTTCTATTTTTTGTTGTTGTTTAGATTTATTTTATTTTATATATATATGAGTATTTTGCCTATGTATATGTACACATATTGTTTGTGTGCCTGTTGTACACAGAGGTCAGAAGAGGGCATTGAATCCCCTGGAACTGAGTTACAGATAATTGAAGACCACCATGTGGAGCCAGGAATTGAAGCTGGGTCCTCTGCAAGAGGACTAGATACTTTTAGTCATCAAGCCATCTCTCTAGTCTCCCTAGATTTGTATTTTTTTTTTTTTCCGAGACAGGGTTTCTCTGTGTAGCTTTGTACCTTTCCTGGAACTCACTTTGTAGCCCAGGCTAGCATCAAACTCACAGGCACCTGCCTGCCTCTGCCTCCCCAGTGCTGGGATTAAATGTGTGAGCCACCACTGCCGGGCTAGATTTGCATTTTTAATAAATGGTCCGGTGTGTGGTATTTTTCTGGAACTTTTCTGCGCCTAACATTTGAAAATAGATTCATACTCCCTAAGCTTCACCTGGCTTTGATTTGATCATAAGACTAAAACCCACACAGGCTTTTAATGCCTTACAAAAGAAAAGACCCGGAATCTTTCCGTCTCTTTGTGATGGATAGAAATCCATCACATCAGTACAGTACTAGTAAATGTTTTACAACAGGCTTTTCAGAAAGCTTTTTCACACATATCCATCCATACATTTATTCTATCCTTATTGGTATGCCCAATGCATACTACACAACCCATAAAGCAATAAAGCAATAAAGAAGTAAATAAATAAATAAATAAATAAATACATACATACATACATACATACATACATAAATAAATAAATAAATAAATAGAAATTCTAATTATAAACTCTGTATTACCAGTTGATTTTCACATACTCATAATGCTTTGTCTGGGCATTTGTTTTACTGTTCCAGTCTTCTGCTCCTATATTATGGTTTCCAATCTTGTGTTACTATGGGATTTCTGTGTGCAAATGTGTGTGTGTCTCTACATCTGTGTATGTTTCATGTACCTTTTCTTTGGCTCCTTTTCTCCCTTGTTTGTTTGTTTGTTTTATTCTGGTTTGTTTGTCTTTATTTTATCTTATTTTGTTTTATTTTTAGATGCCTCCTTGTTTTCTTATGAGAGAAAATAGAATGGGTGTGGATTTGGGTGTGGGTTTAGGGAGATGTGGGAAGAGTTGAGGAAGGGAAACCATATTTAGAACATATTTTAAGAAAAAAGTCTATTTTCAATTTTAAAAAAAGTAATTCTATATGGCCAATTGGTTTTCACAGACTCCTATAACTGATTTTGCTGAGGTCTTTGTCCTTGTGTATAATTGATGAATAGTGTAGGTCCTATATGAAAAGTGACTGATTTTATATTTACATTAAACAAGACACAAAGTGATAGGAAGCAATGGGTATGTGGGCCAGACCTTCACTGATCTTCCAATGATGTGAGAAACTCCTTGCATCAGGTACTGAGAGAATGGTTCCCAATCTTTTGTGCTATTCATATTTTAATGGCAAGTTAAAGTTGTAAATTTAGTCTACATTACTAGCATTCTGTTCACTGTTTCTCATGTCCACCATTTTCTCATGGGTACACTTTCTTTGCCCAAAGAAAAGAATCAATCAAGTTCTTAGTGATGGCTACCACAGTCAGTTTACAGCTATTGACATCATGTCACCAATTGCTGAGCAGTGAAAGGACACAAAATAACCTACTTTCATGTGTCATTGGGCTGAGACAACAGCCCAAGAAACCCCAACCACACATGTAACAGAAAAAAAATGCAGTAAAAGGTAATTAGGTTGTGAGAGTTTTGAGTCATTTGTCAATGCTGTATTTAGTGATTCATCACATGATAAGCTTATATGACTTAATTTTACAAAATGCTTTCCCCCCACAAAATTTTTTTTTGAAAAGTTAAAAGTCAGTCAGATCTTATGATCCAGTACAAATGGGATCCAGATCACTAGTGGCCACCTCTTGTGAATAGACATTAGAATGAGGGAAAAATTAGAGCTGAAATGGACTGGAAGAATCAGCCTGTTCAATATAGGACCTGTAAAGTGTGGGCTCAGATGAGCTGTGCTTTGAGTAGGGAACCACACAGCAGAGTGGGATCTGATCTGTGTCCCAGGCTCCTGTGATAAGAACTGCTAGGAGCATGTCCAGAAAGTGTGGGTCCACCTCGGAGCAAATTTGACAGGGAATGGCAGCTGAGTACAGTAGGATCTTAAATGCCAGGTCAACTTCTGCTCCCATGTGTCATGCTTGTATGGTGTGTTTCTGGAGGTGGAGCAGAAGGAAGTGAGAAAGAAAATGAATCATATATGTAAATGTTCTAAGGTCCTAAGGCAATGCTAGAGCTTTGGGGATGTGTGGCTACCTTTCAAAGAAGGATTTTTTTCTCCCTGTGTATTTAGAAGTGAGTCTGCTGAGGGTGAGCATGGAGAAGACACAGCTTTAGGTCAGAAATGAAGCTTCAGAGTCGTGATTATGCAGAGAGAGGGAAAAGTTGAAATCAACTCCATCTGGGACAGGAATTATAATCACTAAGAACAGTTAACATTTACTGATTTACTGCATATTTATCATATGCTAAGCATTTGACATGCATAATTTCACTTAAACTTTACAACTGCCATATGAAATAGAATCTTTTCTCACTGCTTTTCAGACAAGGAAACACATGAGGTAAAAGATAAGGTAACACAGAAAAGGGCAAGCTGATTTCATAGAAATCACGAGCCTTTAGATCCCCAATAGTCACAAGTACATAGTATTGTGCATCAGCTCCCCACTTCCTGGGACCATGAATGGAGTTGTATTTTACTGGTTAGAAGAACAAACAAAGAGCATAGGGAGAATTGTTCTTAGTTCTCCAGACTATTTACAAAAAAGGAGACTAAGCCAACCAGCTCTACTGCCATTAAAAATTGGGTCAAACCTGGTGTGGTGAGCATGCATGCAATTCAGCATGCAGAAGGCTTCTGTAGAGGATTGCCCTGCATGTGAGGGTAACCTGGGCTACATGATGATGCCCTATAAATATTCAAAACATCAGCAACATAAATACAGAAAGCCCAGGCAGCATTATCACTATTGCAGAGTAAATGTTTGTGTCCGTTCTGATGTGTTGAAAACCTAGTCCCCCCCAGCATTGAAGAGAGAGCCTTTGTGAGCTTAGCAGAGTTTGATTTGATCCTAAAGATGGACCTCATGATAGAACTAATACCCTTAAAAAACAGACCTGAGATGTCTGCAGTCAGTGTCCCCTGGGTACCTCTGGTGCCTTGATCTTGAACTTTTCCACCTCCAGAACCATGAGAAAGAAATGTCTGTTTTTAAGTCACTTAGAACATGGCGGTTTGTTATAAAAGCTTGAACAGAAATGACCATCGCTGCCAGCAACAACAGAGGAGAATGAAAAACAAAAAGATTACCAGGGTCTAGACGCCAAGATTGAAGACCAATATTTCTCCCAGCTTGAGTTCCTAAATATTCTTAATCATTTGTCTTCATAGAACATATTTTATCCATAAACTCACTGAGAGAAGTAGAGGAAGCTGATATATATATATATATAAAACTGGGGTAATAAAAAGAATATTGTTGCAGTAGCTTTGCCCTCTTCTGGGTGATAGGATGGACAGTATCAACAAAGAATACAGAAAATATTGAGTCAACAATTAAGGACAACATGATGCCAACCCCTGCAGGACAGGAGTGGTGTAGTTGGAGAGCTTCTCTCCAGCCCCTGCCAAGCCCTGTTAGTCCAACAACCCATTTATAAAATAAACATATAGACATTTATATTATTTAAACTGCTTGGCCATTAGCTCAGGCTTACCATTGTCTAGCTCTTACTCTTATATTTAGTCCATTTCTATTAATCTATGCTTTGTCATGTGACTTGTGGCTTACCAGTGTCTTTACATGTTGCTTGTCATGGCAGTGGCTGGCAGTCTCTCCCCACCCAGCTTCCCAGCTCCCACAATTCTCTTCTCTCTTGTCCCGCTTATACTTCCTGCCTGGCCACTGGCCAATCAGAACTTTATTTACATAGAGCTATTCTGCCAGCAGTGACCATGACAAGGAAGATGTAAGGTAATGGTAAGCCATGAGCCACGTGGCAAAGTATAGATTAATAGAAATGGTTTTGTTTGTTTGTTTGTTTGTTTTTTGTTTTTTTTTGATACAGGGTTTCTCTGTGTAGCTTTGTGCCTTTTCCTGGAACTCACTTGGTAGCCCAGGCTGGCCTCGAACTCACAGAGATCCACCTGCCTCTGGGCTCCCAAGTGCTGGGATTAGAAATAAGTTAATTTAAGATAGAAGAAATAGATAACAAGAAGCCTGCCATAGCGATACAGTTTGTAAACAATGTAAGTTTCTGTGTGTTTGCTTGGTTGGTTCTGAGCGTCTATGGGCGTGGTGGGTGACAGAGATTTGTCCTGACTATGGGCCAGGCAGGAAAATTCTAGCAACAGGGTGGCTTGATGGAAAGAATGTCATTGTCCACTTCTGCTACTAGGGGATCTTTCCGTAGTGGTTGCATGGTCCACTGAGCCCTTATTCTCTGTGCAATGATGGACCCCTCCAGCTCCTTCTTCTATCTTCAGTCCTACAACCAGGAATCACCTTCCTCTTACTAGTTAGCCCTGAATGCAATTCTAGAAGGAAGGATGAAGGAGTCAGGGAACACTCTTGCTAATATCATGTGTATGTCTTTCAAACAGTTTCAGAAGTCCCAGTCTCTTGTTCTTTTAGGAAATGAGACCCATGGCAGGGTCCTGTGCTATTGTTCCCTTTGGGGGGAGGGGACCAAGTAGGCACAGAGTCAACAACACAAACTCTGGGAGAATGTCAACACAACAAGCTCAGTTTATTCAGGAAGAGAAAAGCCTTATATACCCTTCATCCCACCCTGAGAGGAGGGAGGTCTGATGAATATGCATCTGCTGGTGTGACATGGCTGCCTCTCATTGGTCCAGGTCATCTCAGATCATGTCTCAGCTGCTGTTGCTAGGGCCCTTAGGCAGAGCCAGGTTGGGTCTCAGAAAGTATGTTTTTTACATGTTTGGGCTGGCTGGCCCTCAAGCCTGTTAGGGATGAGTCATCCCACAGAGGACTACAGCCCTCTTGGTATATTGGTATATGTGGTTGAATTAGTAACTCTTGGTTGATGGCTCACAGCAGGTTGTGGTTTCTGTATAGCTCCTGCTTATCTTTTGGTAACTTTCTTCATAGGCCACCCCCATTCAGAACTCAGACACAAGCCACATGGAGAAGCCATGTGGAGGTGATGTTTCATAGTTTAGTTAGCCAGTCTTCAATTCACCCAGCCAAGCAAGTGACTGAAGATGACATCTTGGAAGGGATTCCACTTGTCCTGGCTCTTCTACATCTCAGCTGTGCACATCTTTTTGGCAAAGAACCTAGACACTGTAGAACATTCAAAAACTGTCCTTGCTCTCTGCTTTCCCAAATCCAAACCTGCAGAATCTGCAAACATAATAAAATGCCCACAGTTTTATGTTAGTAAATTTCAATGGTTTGTTTCTACATTAAGAAAACTAAAGCATAAGCCAACATGAACGCCACAGTGTATCTGGCATATATAAAAACCACTAAAACATCATTCCTCTGCACATTCAGAGGCAAGATTTTTCTTTTTGCTCTTGGTGGAGACCCCATGACAGAGTTGCACACACCCACCTCTAAACATTCTGAATTTATAGTTTCTAGAACTTATTTGGGGCATACTTCTACATCTCATTACTCTGTATGTGGTTGAATCTGAGTGTTTTGGGTACAGAGTGTTCTAGGGCTCTATTTATATCTTGTTTGCACCTGGGTCTTTTAGTGTTTGGGGTACATAATGGTAACAAGCATTCAGGGTGCTACATTTATGTGCCCTGTGGCAACATGAAGCACAGGCAAGCAACCCACCTGAGCCCTAATCACATGCAGAGCCACATGCCTCCCCTCTTCAGTGGCTCTCCAGAGGTTGCTGTGAGTGAGATTGCTGAGACCCAACAGAACCTTATTCCTTTTCCTGAGGTGATCAGATCCAGGCAAGTATGTCAGAGCAGCTGTGGTTGGAAATTGTTCTGGGGGTAGGGGTTTTCTCTTTTCAGACTTCCAAGAGGATATAAACAACAGGCACAGTTGCAGCGCATGCCTAGGGTCTGTGGTGGTATCAAAATAAAAATGGATTGTTTTGCTCTGTGTTCAATTCCCCAATGACATTAATTTCACCTTTTAAGAAAATGATTGAAAGAATGAGAAAGTGGGTGAATTTGTGGTCTTGCTTATGTGCAAAATTCTTCTTTGGCCACTAGTCCAAAGTGGGTTAACTTGTCAATACAAGAACTGGTTATTTTCCTTGCTTATTTGGTTACTTAATTCTAAAGAATTACTCACTGGATGAAGTAGTTGTATTTATGTAACACTGTTGCCATCTGGGGCAGACACATTATTAATTATACATGTAAGTAAGTATTAAAAATATATATAAATTAAACATTTAGAACATCTACACTCCAAAACATTTTCAAGAAGTATAGCTTTCACATCCAGAGTTCTTACTATAATTACAGAAATACAGACAAACATGTTAATGTAATTAGAAGCAAATGATGCATATTCAAGAAAGTACTCATTTACTGCAAAATTTTTCTAGAAAGGAAGACCCATGAACTGGATATAGGGATTCTGAGTCATTGTTTTCCTCTATTTAGGGACTATATAATGGCTGAAGAAGGAAGAAAGTCCTTCCTCTTTCCTTCTGAGGATTTATCCTGGACAATAGATTTATCCTTGCTCTCCTGATATACTGACCAGCAGAACCACTGTTCACTGAAACATGTTCTGGTTTAAATGACGAATTATATGGTTACTGCAAACAAAATTCCAGAGGAGGAGTCCTCAAAAATCCCCTCTTCCTCCTTCTCTATTTACACCACCCCTGGCCTAAACATGGAGCCCTGTGCCCAGTTTCCCCCATCAAGTGTGAACCAGAACCAGAATAAATTAAATCTGTATTGACTTTCATTTTCATTATAAAACTAAATGACTTGCAATTAAAGCTAAGTTCATCTCATTTGTGTGGATTAAACATCCATGCTTTGGGTACACAATGTTCTAAGGCTTTTATGGAATAAATTCTTATATTGGCTTGGATTCTGCAGCCGTTATTGGAAATTATTAAGGGCTGATTTTTAAATATGGTGCTCCAGAATGGCATATTTGTCCCTTTCTACACCTGTACTGAAATAGCAAAGGGAGGCAGATGCTTATAAATAGAAAGAGGTTTCTTTAGCTGTCAGTTCTTAGAGATTCAATGTTCTGGAACCCAAATTATCTTGGCCTCTACTGAGGGTTCTCTTAACTACATCACTTCATGGCAGATGGCAATGGTGGGGGTACACGAGGGAGCAGGAGGTCATGTGATGAGGCAGGAAGCCAGAGAGGCTGGGTGGAGTCAGGCTGTAGGGTTTTTTTTTTTTAATAGTGTATGTTAATTGAGTAAAGTAAGGGATTGGTTGTGACATTTAATGTCCTTTGATAGGTCATTCTCCCCATTTCCCTTTGTTTTCTGCCCTCTTCCTTCTACTTTCCACATGCTCAGTGGTCCACATTTTACTTTTATGTCTTAACTTCTTTCCTGCTTGGAACAAGGGCTCTATAAAGAACTGGACTAGAGGACAGTTCTGGGACAAACTATGACTATATTCTCCTTGTTCCCGAGAATTTCCATGAGGGTTAATTAAAAAAGTAGTTGTTTTGTTTTGTGGGGGAAATTTCAACATGGGACAACATTCAGGCCTTGCTGCGGTTACTGCTGAGTGCTCTTGCCCAGGTCTCCAGTGAGAGCGAGTTCTCTGAAGGAGTAGCAGAATGATAAAAATATGCTATTTGGTGGGGGAAAGGAGTGAGTTTACAGTTACAGAAAAGGCAAGCACTAGGAAAGCAGTTGTAGTTGTTAAGATATTCATGCCAGTAAAGCAAACTTCCTGCTCTGCACTAGAACATTGGGAAAGGTGCCTTGGTGGCAAGACCTCACCCACTGAAGGCTCACTCTTGTGAGCAATGGAGACACCAGGATTTTGGAGAGCTGGGGCTATGTGTTATCTACTAAAGAAGTTTTTGTGCGCAGGGTGTAGCCAGTCTAAGAGAGAGACTGTGTGCCGCAAGTGCTGAATCTGAAGGGTCTGGGCTACACCCTGGAAGCATGTTGGAACCTAAAGAACTCTATCAGGAATCCCAGATGAAAGACATGAAGCTTTAGGATTTGGCTTTTGCTCTACTAGGTTTCAGCTTTGCTTTGCTCTAATCTTTCTTTGCTACCCACCCCCACCCCTATTTTAAAATGAAAGTATTTTTCTATGCCACTTTATATATGTAATTTGCTTCTGCAAATATATAATTTACTTTTTTATTTGATAAGGCTCACATTAAGAAATTGCTTCAAATTTCAGAAGAACAGAAGTGACTGTACTTTTTTTTTTAACTACAGGCTTGAATTGTGAAGGAATGTAGAGACTTTTGAGGTTGGAATGAATGAATTTTGTACTATGATATGACTATCAGCTTACAGAGCCAGGAGCAGAATGTTTTTGTGGTTTGAATGTTTGAAATGTCCCCCATAGACTCACATGTGTTTTAAAAATGATGTTAATTATGTGCACACATGTGTGTATTTGCGTGTGAGTGTGACTGCTGGTGGAAGCCAGAAGAGATCGATCTCCCTCAGCCGGAATTACTAAGGCGGTTGAGACATCTGATGTGGGGTGCTAGGACCCAAAGGTGGGCCTTCTACAAGATGACACTCTTAACCACTTAGCCATCTCTCCAGCTGAGGGTCGTGTGTTTAAGCAATTGGTCCCCAGCTGGTGGTGATGTGTGGGAAGATTGTGGAACCTTTAGGACATGGAGCCTCAATGGAGGAAATGGATCCCTGGAAGCAGCCTTGGATTTTTATAGTCGGCCTCCGCTTCCCGCCTGCTCTCCTCTTCTTTCTTACTGGCGATCCAGAGTGTCCCGCTCCTCCTGCTTCAGCTACTAACCTTCTCCACCATGGTGGACTGTGTCCCCTCAAACTGTAAATCGAAATAAATCTTTCCTATATTCAGTTGCTTCCCCCGCCCCTCCCCAGGCAGTTGGTAACTGCAACAAAAATAGTAACTAATGTAGGAAGAAAGGTTTATCTTGGCTCCTGCTCTCAGGATGATTTCCTTTAGGGCAGTGAAGGTGTGTCAGAGTTCACGGCAGCAAGAGCAAGTAGTGCAAGGTTCTCACACAATGGCAGCTCAGACACAGAAAGTGGCCAGATCCAGGAGTCGGGCTATTCTATTAGTCTAGTCGGTAAAGGCTCTTCCTCAATGACCTAGTTCCACCCGCCGAGACCCACTTCCTATAAAGACTCAGCAGCCTTCAAAATGGCACCAGAAGTGGAGGACCAGAAGTGGGAGGGTGAACATTTCCGATGAAAACCATAGCACCCAGCCTTTCTTGCAGGGAGATATAGTCATTTGACGGAGCCTTGGCCAATGGATGTTCACACATGTGATGCGATCTCCTCTTTTGGTCGGTAAAAAGATTCCACATGTTTCATTTACCTGGTCTCCATCTTACTGGCCAGGATGAACAACTGGCCTGCTGGGGAACTGAACATCATAAATTGGAGGGGCACACTGTGTGTTGCCTGTAGCCCCAGAATTAGCATGCCAAAGAGGAGCAAGGGCAGAACCCAGTCTCTGACCTTGAGACTTCCTTGGCATACATAGCAGTCAATGTATTTGTGCTTTCTTGTTTCTATCAGAATAACCAAAGCATCACACTTTCCCCTCACAAAACTGTGGCACAAATGACAGCTTCTGGATGAATGTATTGAATGTCCAATTTGTCTTGATTTTGTAAAGATTAGGAGAAAGTATGCATCCTAAGAACTGTGAAATCAGATAATTCAGTTTTTCAATGCAACTGTGTTAAACCACTGTCCCTAGCAAGATCCTTGAAGACTAGAAAACTCTCTTATCATCAGAAAGCAAGCTAGGAGACATTACCTACTTTTAAAATTTGCCTTATTTATTTATTTATTTATTTATTTATTTAAATTTACTAATTTTGGGTCGATATGGTTCATAATATAGTTCATGATAGCTTAAAATTCACTATGTATTGCTGACTCACAGTCCTCCTGTCTCAGCCTCCTAAGTACTAGGATTATAGATGTGTGCCACCATACTTTCCTGTCTCTGTCACCCCTCCACTGACATTTAGAATGTAATCTGGCACATCGTATATGCTGGATAAAAAGCAATGACATGATGCTTGAGAGATGCAATGGCAATTTATTAATTTGTGTTAGGAAATCCAACTGAACCAGGATGCCAACAGCATTGAAGCTCCGTGTGGAGCGAACTCTGTCTGTAGTTAGAGAAAGTGGACGGCAGTGAGGACATAAACTTACCATATAGAAGCTGGCGCTAAATACCATCCTGGTCAAAACAGGTTGTGGGGCCTGTAACCAATCCGAGGACAGTGTCTGGAGACCAGGACCTTACTTCACAAAGCCGACTCCTAACCAAATGTCTCAAGATGACTTTTCTCGTTTGAATGACAGTCATCAGTATTTTAAAATCTCTGTCAAGCTGTTTGCCCTATTTAGTCCTAGAAATTCTTCAGTGATGTTATTTCTCACCACATGAAGAGTAATGGCTGCATTCTCCTTGGTGATTGTCTCTCTGGTCCCCCTGAGGCACTCTACACTGTGGTAGAGCTTGCCCAGCTGGCCTCTGAGACACAACAGTAAGCAAGGACTGTGGATTCCTGGTGCTGTGCCTCTAATGTCTGTTCTAGCGCCGGGCCAAGTTGGTGAACAATGTGTGTGTGTGTGTGTGTGTGTGTGTGTGTGTGTGTGTGTGTGTGTGTTGAAGAGCTTGTCACTCCTATTTAGAGCAACTTGGTAGGTGACCCAAAGCTGAAAAGTATAGCAGCTATTCCCTGGAGTTGAAAGACAATATCAGCCTCAATATTTTTTGAGAAGGTGTTGAGAGAAAGTACTCTATATGTGTGTCATCTTGTTGAATATAAGCGTGTGGTAATGATAGTAATAGCTCTGTAAAAAAGAGGAAGTAGCCATGAGGGGTGGGAATCCTGCTTGTCTTGGCTACTTAGAAGATTGAAGCGGAAGGATTACTTGAGTTTAGGAGTTTGAGAGGAAGCTGGGCCACAAAGTGAGACAAATAAATAAATTAGGAGGGGTGGGGAGGGAGAGAGAGAGAGAGAGAGAGAGAGAGAGAGAGAGAGAGAGAGAGAGAGAGAGAGAAATATGTATTTGCATCAGATCTCAAAGGTACTGACAGCATTTGATCGGCCTGCACTTGATTGCAAAGCTCTGGGTTTGCTCTGCAGGACCACAGGGATGAGACAGAGAAAGAAGTTGAAACTGAGAGGGACAAGCCATTTAAAAAATAACCACCAAGTGACAGAGCTTAAGTTGTGTGCAGACTAAAGCCATTCTTATTCACATTGTCCTGTTTTTATGTCATTTAATGTCCATTCAATGCAATAGCATCGTTGTTTCAGGATGACCCAGCTCCAATTATGGGTCCTCTTGCATTCTGGGTCAAAGAGTTTGCCTTCTGAGAAAAATAATTCCAGTGGTGCACTGCTGTTCCAGTCTGGGAGTCTATACCACCAGGTGAGAGCATGCCCAGGCCTGGAATTCATATTCATTCCACACCCCCATTTATGCAGTATACCATTATAGACTTAAAAGTGGCTAAAACGTTTGTCAGGAGGTCTCAGAAGTGCTAGAGATAGGTCTCCTTGGGAGATGAAAAGATTACAGTGTCACTGGCCTTGAAATTATAGTAGAATGCTCAGATTTTCTTTTAATCTGAATGAAAAATGGACACATGTTTGCCCTGTGGCAGAACAGAACCACGCTTACATCTCAAAATAGTTATTACTGACATCATGTTTTATGTACCATTTATTTTAACTCGGACACTTAGCATTTGTTTTTCCTACAGGAGGTTGGTCTGGCAGGGAATGTATTGCTACATTTTTCCAACTCCCAATTTTTGCCTGCCCCGATGCTACCTCTATTCACAGCAGCATACCAGTCACAGGTTGAAAAGACCACATGTGTGCTGGAATCACTCAGCGTATGTCCCATTTCAGATTGGCCAACTGCTGCATAACGTGTATTTTATTCAGTGCTACAAGCTCAGTGCAGTGGGGCCATCGTCTAAGAACTGATGGTTTCTCAGACAGCAGTTTTGGAAACAGAATTTTAGTGTTCTTTAAAGGGGCTGTGAATGCCGTACTTGCTGTTCTGAGTGTCGGTGAGAAACGAGGGGCATTGTGTTGGTTGTGCTGATTGGATCCAGAAAGTTTTCAGTGGTACAAGATGCCTCCTGGGTGTCTGCCTGCTGTGTAGTGGAAGGCTGTGGAGAAACTTGAGCACAAAGCAGTGTACTGTTCTCTTATCAAAAACATTCTGCTCTGATTTTGTGGTGCCAACAATGAAGAAAAGATGTAACTACAGTTCATGTGTTTCCATTAGTTTGTCTATTTGTCCCTGTGCTTTTTCCAATCACGGTCTCAACAATTCTTGCTCATATAATCCCTCCTCTTTCTTGCTGATTGGACTCCTGGAGCTCCACCCGGGGCCTGGCTGTGGATCTCTGCATCTGTTTCCATCAGTCATTGGATAAGAGTTCTACCAAGACAGTTAGGGTGTTTGGGCTTTCTCTCAACCATTGCCAATAGTCTATTGTGGAGGTATCTGTGGATTACTGGGGACCTCTCTAGCACTTTGCTTCTTCTTATTCCCATGGGGTCTTCATTTATCATGGTCTCTCTTTCCTTGTTCTCCCTCTCTGTTCTTGATCCAGCTGGGATGTCTCACTCCCCTAAGCTAGTAAAAACACATGAACTATGAACCAATAGCTGAGGAGCCCCTAACTGGATCAGGCCCTCTGGATAAGTAAGACAGTTGATTAGCTTGAACTGTTTGGGAGGCCCCCAGGAAGTGGGACCCGGACCTGTCCTTAGTGCATGAGCTGGCTGTTTGGAGCCTAGGGCCTATGCAGGGACACTTTGCTCAGCCTGGGTGAAGGGAGGAGGGGACTAGACCTGCCTGGACTGAATCTACCAGGCTGAGCTGAATCCTCAGGGGAGTCTTTGCCCTGGAGGAGATGGGAATGGGGGGTGGGCTGTGGGGAAGGGGGGGCAGGAGGATGGAGGACAGGGGAATCTATGGCTAATATGTCAAATTAAATTAAATTATAAAATAAATTTTTTAAAAAGATGTAACTATAGAACTGGGAGCCAGGCATTGTTGCAGTACTGGAGAAAAGGAAAACTGAATGAATAACTCAGGGATAGCATGGGCTGTCATTAAATTATTCTCAATAAAAGTGTTGACCTCCGTACTTCCCTCAGTGAGTATGATATCTTTACTGATAAAAATGTGCTTGTTATTTTAACTTCTCTGCTTAGTGAGAGAATAGCCAATATCCCACATAAAACTGAGACTATGATATTTGTGCATTTGCAACTGCACATTCAAATCTCGGCATGCAAGGTGTGTTACATTTCTTAACTGTGTAGTGATTTACCCTGCAGCCACCTCTTGTCTTGTTAGTGGTAAACTGGCCATTTCTGGAGAGTAGGATGTTCCCACTCAATTAGAAAATGGTAGCAAGGGTGATTTAAGTACGACCTCACCAGATGTCAGAAAGAATGGAACTGTGCAAGTTATTGATGTTCCTGAAAGTCAGTTTCCATGTAGCTTTCGTGCCTTACCAGGTGAGGGTAAGTTTCCATGCATAGAGTTCAGCCTCCTCAGGCCCATTAGTTAGTCTGTCTCCTCTGGGATACATGTTAGCGAGGACATGAGTCCTTTGCTTTCTAATCCTGGTGTCTAAGTCCATAATTTTTCTCTGTCTCCTCTGGGGTATATGCTAGCCAGGATGTGAATCCTTTGCCTTCTAATTCTGGTGTCTTTACATTCCTCTATATGGAAGTGGATTTTCTCAAACTCTAATAGAATTTACATTGTGGCATCTCATTCGCAAAAGATCCCACTAGGATCATGGATGTTGGGTCACAGACTGCCCCATCTTTCCCAGAAATTAGGTCATACTTCCTGTAGGGTACTTGGCCTCTGCTTCCCTTCTATTGAACTTGCCCATCATTTTACTTTTATAACAACTGAGAGGGTCCTAGTAATTCACATTGTCACCTATTTGTGCAAATTCTCCAAACACAAAACATTTTACCCATGATCAATTGAGACTGCCACGTACTCAGATTTCTTCCCATTTTAGGTGGCTTCAGGAGCTTGTGGCATCTTGGACCTCAGGCTAGGTGGAAGCTGAACTGAGAAGCTCTTTATTGAGGTCAGGCTGGATGTCTTTTGTACCTGAAGGTGTTGCAAGCTGTCTGAAAGAAAGGGTGTTTTCCACAGGTCCTCCCAGGACACTGAAAGCCTTGTTAAACAATAGCCCAGGACCAGAGGGAGAATGTGTTGTAAACATAGCCTAAGAGACACACCAGAAATATCAGCATCCTGGAGGAGAGATGAGGAGGGGTGAAGCCAGAAGCTAGTCTGAGGGACATTCTCCTGATGTTTATATATTTTATATAGATATAATCCTTACTGACATCTAGTTAAGACATTATCTGTAAGGAATACACTTGTGGGGACATATAGTTACTTAAAGATCACCTATGAAATCTTAAAGTATTATTTGTAAGATACCTGCATATTTGTAGAACACTGCATAACATTTTCTGTACAGGCTAGTGCTTTTGTGAGTGGAACCACATATTCCATCTCCCTCTCTATATAACATATATTATATATAATATAATACATGCATATATATTACTTTTCATCTTAGCGCATCTAAGACATTGTCTGGAAATAGTTTGGGGGTTCCAGATTAACTGCCGTGCAAAATAAACTTCAACACAGCAAATCTCCAGTGACAGAAAGGCTCCAATATTCATTAATATGCCAATATTAGGACATCATTATTACACAACTGTAACTTACTGCAACATGGCCTAAGACTAAACATAAATGTGAATTGATTTTTCATGTGCATTGATGTCAACTTAATGCTGCACACTGTTATCTGGACTTGTTAATTATGTGATGATCCAGATACAATGGGAGAGAATTTTCTAATAAAAGCCAGACATCTAGTAGAAAGAGAATTTTGACAAGAAAGAACTTAGCACAAATAAGCTATGCAGTGTGAGGATTGAGATCAGAAAAGGGGTAACAATAACTATAGACACAACAAAACAAACAAGAATGTGAGCAGACAATACCAGTGGAGAAGGTAAAGAGATGGATAAACTTTCAAACTAGAAACAAAAACAAGGAAGAAGAAAGAGAATAGCAAAGAAAAATATGACTTTTATGTCACCCATATTTGTAGGAACTTCAACAACTTCTGGGCAGAAATTAGTTGACTTTGATAAGTACCACATTTGTGCTGGTGAATTGTCTTCATCACTATTTAGTCAAAGAAGATTGTTTCTCCCCAAGCCATGCAAGTAATAGCTGCAAAAGAATTTAACCAAACAAATAGTGGGCAACAGAAGTGGTTTTCAAGTTGTTAAAATAGCAATGAAAAGGAGCAATATTGATATTGCGGTGAGATCCTACTTTACTGAAAATGAGAGGGCTTGTGCACAAGAAGGGGTGTGTGTGTCTGGGCAGATCGCTCAGCTGGGAATGTCCTTAAGGGCCCGAGTTCCTTTTACCAACATTACCAACATTAGATCAGGCATGGTGGTGCCTGCTTGTAATCCCATCAAGAAGGTGGAGACCAGTGGATCCCTGGGAATCACTGGCTGACCAGCCCGGTGATTAGTGAGCCCCAGGTCCCTAAGGAAGACCCTGAGTCATAAAACAAGGTTGTGAGCAGCTGGAGAAGAGAGAAATCCGAACAGGAGAAATAGAACAGAACAGAGAAACCAGGCAGGAATTTCTTTTCACAAGCCTGTTGCCTACTAGACATTCTCTATCACATACTCTTCCCTCCCTCATGTCCTCCCTTCTCCTAGAGAGACAGACTCCTTTATTACATGCCTGCTGCAAACCCTTCAGCCCAGAATCCCACATTCTTCTTTCCTCCTGGCCCTTGGCAAGGCCCTGCATGATCTCCTCATTGTGGCTTTAGCACCAGACTCCTACATGGTCTCCTGATAGTCTGTCCAGTTTCCTCATCGCCAGTTTTCAGCTGTGTTTGTCTGGTTCGTCTGGCTTCTGGGGGACTTGTCTCAGGAAATGGTACATAGTAGGGACATGACAATAAAAGAATGAAGAAAAAGAAAACTATGCCGAGCAAACTCAGTCAGTCAAGTTAATGAGAGACACACTGAAATGACATTTTCTGAGTGGCAGTCTCTTCTAGCTGTGTGTGCGCTAGGAGTGAACTGCCAGTGATACACCTCCGCATTCCTCCAGGGCCGCGCGCTCTGTGCTACTTGAGTCAGCTGCCCTAAGCTGCCCCTGCCACAGTCTGTTTGGCAGGCTGGGAGGTTGTCTGTGTCATGTCCTCGCCCCACCCCTCCATGCTTTGCAAAGAGGAGGCACTGGCCCACGTCTTTCTCCAGCACCAACTCTACCATGGACAATCTACCCTCTTTTGTTATCAGACATACTAGGAAAGCCTCTTCATTATACTTGTTACATTTCTGGGGTAATACTCTCAAATCAATGCATGGTTTAAGGATCACATAAAGATAACTTTTTTTTTTAATCCAGAAAAAGAAGTTGATTTCAAAATATTTAAAATGTTGAGCACAGCCTGTGGGGAGATGGAGACACAGATATGATCAGGACAAATGTGTCCCTAACATCATCCAGCTGTGGAAGCAGAGTTAAAAAAGAAATACACAAGACTCCAGCCTTAAGATGGTACAACAAATGGAGATTTGACTTTACAAAGGGACGCGAGAGGCACACATCCAGTGTTTCCCGGCTATAACTTCACAGTGTGGCCTATGATTCTATCTTTCTCCCTGCTCCTTTCAGGCTTCCATTTCCTTCCTCCTCTTTTCCCTCTCTCCCTTCTCTCCATGCCCAAGTGGCAATGAGTTACAGCTCTCAGAACACAGTCCATGACCAGACTCGGAGGGGAAGACCAGTTCTCTATGTTGAGCTGCATTGCCAAGCTGTGACAGCTAACAGGTTCTACGTAGAAACGCGTTTTACACTTGTGGTAGTTTGAAATTTAAAATGGGGTTATCAAGATATAACTCCTTCATGAGATGAGGGGTCTATATCCAGAGAACAACCATATTTGCTGCTGGCAGTTACAGTTGAGATTAACACCAAGCACAACTCTACTGCTCCATGGGAGCGGGCTTGACCTTCTCTATTTAGCTACCCACTGTTCTGAGATATGCCACTGAATAAGGAGGAGCTTGGTGGAGTGGGAAACTGGGTTGAGGTGTTTGTCCAGCCATCTGTAGTGCAGAGACTCTTGGAGAGGAGGAAGAGGAGGAGGAGGAAGTGGAAGAGGAGGAGGAAGAGGCAGAGGAGGAGGAAGAGGAGGAAAGAAGGAAGTCTGTGAGGCAGTAACAGAGAGAGCCTGACAGCAGGTATCCTGTGATGCTCTTGGACAGAACAGAGTAATCAAGCTGCCCTGTCAGCCTGGAAGCCTAGAATACCACCCAAAGGTTCTTTTTCTGGAGATGTCTTATTATCCACTTTTATTGCTTGATTATTATTAGACACACAACATTCTCTCCCCACTCCCCAACACAAGAACATTTTCTCTATCATGTAGATTACATAGATATCTGTGGGTAAGTATAGAACTCCAGTATCATTTATGTATGTACTCCTGGAGTAAGATTCCTTCTTAAATTTCCTTTCCATGTTCTTCTGGTGCCCCCCTTTCATAGGTGGGGTGTGCCTGTGTTGCTAGACAGGTTTCTCTTTGCAGTCACTGCTGAGGGGTAACTATTACACTCCTGGTAGCAAATGATAAGCCTTCTTCTGTCTCCCGGGGGGGGGGGATGCAGTTTTCATAATTTGATTGCTGAAGAAATAGTTGTCATGGCAATAATTTGTGGAACTTTGAGCAGCCACAGGGTATGTGCTGTTAATCGTGTACTTTCAATGCATCAGCAAAGCGCTGCACGATGAGGATTCACTCGAGGTTTTCTTGGAGGTGGTATCTTCCCCTGGTTCCCCTGACATAATTGATTGAGTCTTCAGAAGCTCTAGTGATTTCTGTGCATTTTTATTTTAATCCCTCAAGATGCTTCTCTAAGTCAGGACCCATCCCTTGGCTTGACCCCATGTTCAATTACTTCAGCTGCGTGGGTTGGCACTACGCATCTGCAAGTTCAAAATCTTAGCAACACTGTAGCAATTTAATTGAATGCACAGACACTCTTGAGTGCCTACTGTGAGCAGAACACAATGCCATGCCCTGCAGAGGACAGGCTGTGTATGGAAACACGTGCTTAGCAAAACACAACAGGCGAAAGTTTGAAAATAAGCCTTGCTTGGCATTGCAATGGATATAGAATGGTCATTCTGTTTGAATTCACTGCACAAATAACCTAAGGGTGAAGTTTGAGTGTGAGGCTTGAAAACACCTAGCAACTTTTCTAGAGTCCTTTCTTCATTTATTTTTCTTATGGTTCTTCTTGGGAAAGAGAGGCACCTGATGCTGCCATCAGTGAGAACTAGCTGTGAGGCTCCTCCTTGAAGCTAACAGTTCCACTCTCTGGGATTCATGCCCCTATTTGCAAAATAAGGTTCAAAACTAGGTTCTTTAGAGATGACTTTTGGGTATAAATAAGTGAACATACACCCAATGCCCCACTTAGTGACAGTGTAGGATAATCAGCAGTGTTGACATTGTTACTCCCAGTCGACACTTCATCCAGGCATATACCTGACGCCTCTTAGTTTCATGATTTAGTACAACGTTGAGTCTTTCTAGAAACTGATTTCTTAGGGTTAGCCTATAAAGCGATGGGTTTTCATACATAGATGTTATTGTAGTTTGTTCTCAGCTGTTACCACCAACTGTTCTGTGGCACAGCCATATCGGATGGGAATGGCAGAAGTCATAAAGCCAGCACAGCTGCTTGATAAACATCCAGCAAAGCTGAACCACGTGGTGGCTGCCATGGCACCTTTGGTTTTCATCTCCACCTGTTGCATCATGCTTGGGGCACTTTTAATATTCGTACAATTTGAAGATATTGGATTGATGGGAAATTTCTTATGAATCATTTACACCTTCTCCCAGGAATGCTGCTTCCAAGCTTCCCCAGGAAAATCCTGAACATACTGCCTCTCCTGCTTTTAGGGCGAAATCCTTATCTACTTGAAGATCTTCCTTACGCCTTGGAGGTTGTGACACACAGAAAGAAGCCAGAGGTCTCTTTATAAGGCTATGAGACATTATTGAAATACCTGTGTCTGTACTTACTCAGAAACAAGATACTCAAAATGAAGTAAACTTAAAAAGATCAACAATATTCAGTGGGCTAGAAGAGTTGATCACAGTTCAGATTGCAAGTCTCTTTCCACTATACACTCAGGCAATTACATGGCATATACAGCAACAAAGTTAGATTAGCTGAGGTTACCTCTGCCCTATTCTGAGACTTCACTTGATGCGCAAAGAGTGGAATGGAAAGATGATAAAAGAATGAGATGTCAGGACCTCTCTTAGAAAAGTTAGCATATACAGAGTCATTGTAATGTCATATGACCAAGGAACAAAAGAATGCAAGGATTAGACATATAAACAAATTCTATAAAGATATAAAATATAAACATTGTATTATGCCAGAATTTAAATAATAACTGCAGCAGCTTTAGCCTGAGACTTTTTCTTGGGCACTCTGACCATTAAGAGTTAATAATACACTGCTTGGGACATGGCAATGTGCCCAGGCTGGCTTGAAGATTTTGTTTTGGTCTAGCATCCTTGAAGCAACCATAGCTACCAGATGGAGAACAGGCTGTCACATGCTTCTAGACTCTTAAAAATTGGGTTATAGGGGTTAATGAGTAAAAATGGTTATAAAAGAACTGTTTATCAATGATGATTAAACTTGAGGGAAAATGATTGTGAAAGGTAACTCTAATCTGTCATGGTTTATCAATGATGACTAAAAGATATGCAAAAGAGAGTGAAACACCTGTCCAAAACCAAAAATGATAGGATCTATGTTTTGGAATAACATGAATGTATCCCTGATTACTGAATTCTGGATAAATAAAGAAACACTCTGGCTGCTAGTCAGTCAGGCTGCAAGATTCTCACCACCACCATGGCTTGGCTCACCATCTTCCCTTGTTAACTCCCTACATTTTCTACTGCGACCTGTCCACTGCCGGGTTGAGTCTTGACAGTTCTGTACCCCTGCCTCCTCTCTGGTTGGTTCCCTTTTTTCCACAATAGTCTTTACTTCTATTTTCTTATTCCTGTCTCCACTCTTAAGACCTCTTCTGTTCCTTTCATGATCCCTGTATAGTTTTATGCCTAGTACATTCTTACCTATCATAACTTTGGGTCTTTCTAGTTAGTAAATCTTTCCAGAGATGGACTCCATCACTCTAACTATCCATCATCACATTCTGGAATAATTCATTCAATCAGCACAAATTGGAAGCTAAAGATTTTGTTGCTAGATCTACAATGGTAAATAGATAGTCCTGGAAGAAGGAACAGGATTGAGGTGTAGCCTTTTGGGATTTCATGGAACAGTAAAGTTGCAAAAATTCATTTAAGGACCAGGATGAGGCTGATGAGATTTTATTTTTTATCCAACAAGCATGTTGAAACATTTTTAAAATTTTATATTGCTGTATTTTATTGCCTCAAATAGTAGGAGAACATAACAATCAGAATTCATAATTTTATGAAATTAAGCAAATTTGTGACAGTTGAGTACTAACTCTGTTTACCTGGCACCTAATAAAAGCTCAGTAGTCATCTATTGAATGAATACATCATTTCTTTGTTTTACTCAGCCTTTTGTAGATCAATGAAACTCTGGTTGCAGGCCAATATTTAGGAATGTGGGGGGGAAATGGGATTCTTGGTAGATTAAAATCAGCAGACATTATTAGCTTCACACAACTTCAAGGGGAAAAAAAACGAAACAAATGTAAAGTTACCTGATGTGGTGGTATCGTGTTCCCTACAATATTGTGCACCCTAACAAATTTATCTGGGGTCAGAGAACAGACAGCCACTAGAACAAAACCAAAAATGGTGGTTAGAAAATGGGTCAGAGCAAGCCATAGCAGAAATTGGACGGTGGTGGTGCATGCCTTTAATCCCAGCACTTGGGAGGCAGAGCTAGCCGGATCTCTGAGTTCAAGGCCACATTAGAAACAGCCAGGCATGGTGACACATGCCTTTAATCCCAGAAATCCAGCCTTTAATCCCAGGGAGTGACGGCAGAAAGTAGAAAGATATATAAGGTGTGAAGACCAGAAACTAGAAGCATTTGGCTGGTTAAGCTTTTAGGCTTTGGAGCAGCACAGTTCAGCTGAGATTCATTTGGATGAGGACTCAGAAGCTTGCAGTCTGAGGAAACAAAACCAGCTGAGGAACTGACGAGGTGAGGAAGCTGTGTCTTGTTCTGTGTCTCTGTTCTTCCAGCATTCACCCCAATACCTGGCATCAGGTTTGATTTTATTAATAAGAACCTTTAAGATTCATACTACAACCTGATAAAGAGACATTGACAAGTAAGGTCCAATAAAACATGTTCTGGGGACCAGGCTGAGAAAGGGTTTTTTGTTTTTTTGTTTTTTCAAATGATGAAAATGGATCTTATTTTGTAAATTAATTTTTTTGACTCTGTGATCCTTACATGCTCTGTAGCTGGGGGTTACATTTCTGAGAGCTGGAAGAGAAATTTGATGGCAAGTGGTTAAATATCTCTGAAAGCACTTGCTTGTTTCCAGCACAGATAATGAGATGGGCCATGAGGTGCAAGTTGAGAGAACCTGTCTTCAGTGAGCTCATCTTTTATCCATGCCCTTGTCCACCAGGTTCTGGTTTCCGAGGGGCGTTACTGTTTTCCCACCTTCTCTGCTTTATCTTCTCAGCACACCACTGGAACAGACTTGCTTCCTCCCAAGGCTTATTTGATTCCATTAGGCACTCTATTTTCTTGTAATGTTAACTATGGCTCAACAATTTTTTTTTTTAACATAGTTTCATTTCAATTGATGAAGAAGATGCAAGTGTGATAAAACTGATTGTGTGTCTGTGTGTGTGTGTGCATATGTGTATACATGTGTGTGCAGGTGCACTTGCCCATGCAGGCAGATGTGGAGGCCAGAGGATACTTTCTTTAGTTGTTTCTCTCTTTTAATATTTTGAGACAGGGTGTCTTAGTGGATCCGAATCTTGTTGTTTCTGCTAGACTGACTAGGCAGAGAGGCCCTGGGATTCCCCTCTATTCTCACTTCCCATAGCTTTGCAGTTACAGGCACACAACACCTCACCGGACCTTTTCATGGGGGTTCTGGGGATCTGCACTCAGGTTCTCAGGCTTCTGCAACAAGTACTTTCCTCCCCGAGTCTTCTGCCTGGTTTGTGGGACTGCTTTCTTATGGTTGAGAGTAACTGCATCTCTTTCTGCAGAATGCAATCTGTACGTCTAAAATCAGTCAAGTGAGCCCTGGAAATGTTTAGATTTGGATGACAGCGTATTAGTGTGGGAGCAGTGCTATGAAAGTTGTGACTCCCCACCCACCCCCTCATCCAGGAGCCACCTTGAACACTTGGCTTAGTTGGAAGAGGCTGGCAGTTGAGGAGACAGAGTGTTTTGGGACGAGGTTCACTTTCAGACTGCAGGAGTGAGGAGTCATGTTTCCTGGGAGGCCAAGAGTTGCTTTTTCACCTGTACTGGAAAAGAACAGTGACAGATCCCAGATGACAAGGAACTACTGAAAGCCACCTTTGTGACAAGCCTCCATGGTATGTATATAAGCCAAATTATTAACCACATGGCATCATGTCTATTTACATTTTGTGTTTTTCATGTTACTATGGAAATTATATAAAGCACTTCCTATGCTTCTAAAAATAAAAGTCAAGATCGGGATTATGATGGCAACTCTCAGCTGTCAAGTTGAGTAGAATCAACCAAAAGGCACATTATTGTGTCTCCTGCGAGAGGTCTTCTTAATCAGATTTTTTAAAGTGGGAACACCCACCCCAATGTGAACAGCACCTTCTGGTGGCAGACAGATAAAAGGGGGAGGGAAGAGGGAAGCTGTTTGCTCTCACTCTTGTATGCAATTTCATCTGCCCTCTTGCTGCCCTCCTCCATCAATCTTAGAACCAGGCTCCCTAGGCTTCCAACACAGGCTGGAGAACCAGCCTCTCTCCAGGAGTCCTCCAGTGTTCCCTCTTGGAATGAGCAACTACTGGATTCTCAGCCTCTTTAGTATGAGATGGCCACTGTATGACTGTCGAGACTGTGTAAGTCAACCTAAGAAACCCCTTTAATATGTCTTCATTCTATCAATTCTGTGCTTCTACAGATGGATGTCAAAGAAGTCCCTGAAAAGTAATTTCTTTCTTCACCTAAAACCCAATCACCAATTCAAGACACAACATTAATGCTCTTAGTTACTTGTTGGGTTGTGTCAGTAAAGGAGTAAAGCAGAAAGCTGAGAAGTTGGAGTTAAGAAAGCAAGGGATTTAATTCTAATTTAGGAAAGAAAAATAGAAGGGCATGGTGATGCATGCTGTAATCTTTGGTAATGTAATCTTGGTGGGTAGTGGCAGAAGGGTCACAGGTTGGAGACCAGCCTAGCTACACAGCAAATTAGAGCTCAATAAGCAAATACATAGCCTATCTACAATGAAGACATTGAATTGCAAACATAACAAAGCCACACAAAGCAAAATAAAACAAGATAAAACAAAACATCACTCAATCCCTTTCATCAAGTCTGGGACTGAACCTCTAACATTCGTGCAGTTTTTACCCCCACAAGAATAACATACTTAGGAATGGAAGGACACAAGTGCATGTGGAAAAAATACTGTGTTTTTTTACTTTTAAACAGGGTTTTGTATTTTTTTTAAGGGGGAAGTTGTCATGATCTGGACAGTAGTACATTTCTTCTGCTGGAATAGTCTATGAAATGAAATACATTTGTGAGAGATGTCTTTGCAGATAAACTTATCCTAGCTTTCACTAGACAATCCTTTCCATTCCTCTTTGATAAGCATCCTTCTACTTAGTGGTGGAAGAAAAGTGGGAAGAAGAAGTAACTAGGCTGAAGTTACAGACCTATTTTGTATTTCCTAAGGAAGAAAATTCTTGAACACCTTCTGTACTTTTTAATGGTTTGTTTATTCTTGTTTTATGTGCATTGGGGTGCTTTGCTTGCATGTATGTCTGTATGAGGTTGTCAGATCCCCTGGAACTAGAGTTACAGAGAATTGTGAGCTACCATGTTGATGATGAGAATTGAACCCAGGTCCTCTAGAAGAGCAGCCAGTGCTCTTAACCGCTGAGTCATCTCACCTACATTTTTTTTCTTTCCCAATTTCTTTAGAACCTACAAGAAAAGTAGGCACCAAGGAGATGGATGGCTCAGTTCACAAAGCATTTGTTCTATGTACAATGTGAAGACTTGAGGGCAAGTCCCTAGAAAGTGATACCCAATATTCAAATGTGAAGATGGGAGGCAGAGGCAAGAGAATCCAAGGAAGCCCCGGGCTTGCTAGCCTAGCTCACACAGTGGTGTGAGCAAAGAAGCCTTGTCCCAAACCAGGTGAAAGGCGAGGAGCAATATCTATGGTCCCCTGACATCCACATGTATGCTATGGCATGTGCCAGCCCACGCTCACATACTTCATATATGTATACACATATCATATATATATACTCACAGGATTAAAAAAGGCAGGATTTATATGTCATGGATGATGCTCAAAAAGGTATCCACCTTCATTTTCAGAACTTCCCTAGGAAGGAGCTGTCTTGAGATATTTTTGAGAGTTTATTATTATTATTATTATTATTATTATTATTATTATTATTTTAGTCTTAACCATTGCATACCCAATGCACATACACACACACACACACACACACACACACACACACACACACACACAAATAAAATTTAAAATAAGCTGGAGGCCAGGAGGAGGGAAGAGGGGGGGTCTTTGACTGGTGTGTAAAATGAATGAAAAATTTTCTTAATTAAAAAAAAATTTTAAAAAGAGTGAACTGGAAAAAGAAACATTAAGAACTAAAGATATATTCACATCATCATATTTGGAATATATTTATAAGTTAACTCTTCTCTTGAATAAAAAGTTAATATGATTGAATGTAACTTTTTAAAGCTAAGACTGCTTGCTTGGAATTTCCCTGATTAATTACTGGCACAGATGTCAGGAAGTATATTTAAAATGATAATAATGTGGTTCAAAAATTGTGAAGTCCAAAAATATTTTTGAAAACCTCTATGGAGCTGCATGTTTTTAGAGCTAGGTAAGACTGCTTTACCTCATATGCATTTCCTTGCACGTCTACAGTGTAGGGATAATTATACCAGTTAAAATCTCTTCTTGTCTTCAGGCTGATAACAGGTTTTCTCCACACCCTTCACAGAGCAGCAGAAGCTGCGGAGGTTCATTTGTGCTTAACCTGGAGCCCAAGACTCTAAAACTCTTTATGGTAAGAGAGGTCATATGGTTTTTCTTTCTTCTTTTTTAATTCTCAGTCTGTTGTGGGCCTGTTGTTTTTGCAAAATATAATAAAACTGGGCTTGACTATAAGAACAATGCAAAATCCCCTTCTTTAAAAATGTTATTAAAAATTGACAAATTGTATTTATGGTATATAAAATAATATTATTTATGAATATAACATGACATCATTATATGAAGCTAATTATATAAATCACCTCAAATAGCTATTAATTTTGATATTTTAAAATATACTATCTGAGCATTTTCAAAATGTATAACTCACTATTATTAATTATATTTACTATACTTTGAATTGATCCCCAAAAACAAAAGCTTATTCCTCTCATCCTAGATTTTTGTACCTGTAACAGTTGGTTTTCTGTTGTTATAACAACATACTTGAGGTTGGGTGCTTTATAAAGTAAAAACGGTTTATTTGGTTCACTGATCTGGTGGCTGGTGTGTCCAAAGAGTATGGCACCAATGTCCTGGTGGAAGCTGGAAAAATGTGATGTTCCTTTTTAGGTCTGAGCCTGTCACCATCACTAACACTTGACACTTTAACCACTTCCTGCTGCAACCTGAGAGTTTCTGATGAAGGCCGAGCCCAGCTCTCATCTCTAGCCGTAAAGAAGAGTATTTAGAAAGTAGTTTGACAACAGTAGTATTAAGTTCCCTTCCAAGGAAAATTTATAGCTACAGGAAATCTTGATTAAGTTTACAGAAGCAGGCATGAATGCCATGGAATGGGACTCTGATCCCATCAGAAAGCAGTTGGTTACCTTCATAATCATCATGCCACTGCTGTGCCAGAGGGCACATCTTCCCTGGACGGTTGTTATTGTAGCTCCTAGTATTCATATCTGGGTTAGACTGTTGGTTGCTTTTCCCTGCTGAGAACCTTCTAGCGCATAGTACTATACACACACACACACACACACACACACACACACACACACACACACACACACCACATAGTACCTACTAGCACCACAGAAGTTAATCACTAGGGAAAAACTTTATAACTCAGTTCTAGCTTGACTTCTCTAGTCTGCAACCAAAATGTGTGGTATCCTCACCAACACAGTCTTACCATCAGGTTCTGGGAGCAAACCAAAGCCAGAACAATAGCCTGTATTTTTAGGAGGACTTCTGTGACTCCCCTGACCAGCAGCTCCAATGGTGGCATCAGTTGAGTAGGCTCCACTTCTTAAAGGAGCTACTCCTTACCCCTCAACACCACTACACTGGAGATGAAGACTCTAGCACATGAAATGACTGTGGACAAACCATATCAAAGCCATTCCATGGTTTTTGATCTATCACATTCCATACAAGTATTAAAAAAAAATCTGCAAACTGGTATCTTCATGTAAAGAAGCAGTGGTCCAAAGGACATTAAGCCTAAATGGCTTTATTTACAATTGTTCTGTTAAACTGCTGACTGCCTTGGGGGATGGGAATCGGGATGGGGGCACCCCAGCAGTGGGAACATCAAAGGAGATTCTGTAGTCACATAGCCTTGCTATTCTGTGCTCCAAAATCAGGACACTGACTTTATCAGCCAGTCAGGATGCATGTAGGAGATAAAAAAAAATTATGCAGGAATTTTAAAGGAAAGTTTAATATAAAAGTCAAAAACTGTAGCAAGAAATTGATATAAGGAGGGGTTGTCCCATGAGAAATGAAGAAACCTCTGAGATACAGGAATAACAGATGGAGAGAGTAGCTTCTACAGTGTGGGCTGAGTCAGAGCACCCAGGGAAGAACAGCTACACTACTGAGCTCCAGACCGCACTGGTGAGGCCCCCTGGGAGATAAACGGACTGGATGGCACAGAAGTGACTACGGCACCCATTCCACAGTTTGGAATCCAGGGAATCATCTATGAATCGGATGCCTGAGGGGAATCAAGGGAAGCTTGTTTAAACCCAAGGATCTCTAGTCCTGTTCTTTCTTCTCATTTTCTCTTCTTCCAGGTGCATCTTTCACTGCACGTTGGCATCTCAAATCCTGGGGTAGAATGTAATGAGATCTTGGCTCTCTTGGAAAATTCTTTTCCAAATGTAGTGGATATCAAGAAGAGAGAATGTGGAGGGTACCATGTCATCTACAATGGCTGATGCTTTTCTCCAGGAGGATTTAGAACGCGTCTTCACTAATATGCTACAATAGGATTGTTTTTGTGGTTTCTTAACTATAACTTAAAGGAAATATTAATTTGATTTTTTTTTTTAATTTTAGGATGAAAGGGACAGATAGCAATTCTTCCTAGCTTAATGCAGAGACTTCTTCAGGAAGATTTTAGGGAAGCCCACTAGATTAAAGAAATTGTTGAATAGCCTGGAGTTTTGAAGGAAAGGAATTAATGTAATTCTAGGATCTCAGCAGCCAAGATTATCATCCTGTGCACTTTCAGCTCTCACCAGGCACTCAACTCAGCTTCAGAGAACCATAGTCCTCAGGCCACATCATTAGGCATGGGAGAGGCTCTGGTGGTTCTGTGGGGGATGAGACTGGAGCTCATCTGAATCTTCCATTGGTGGTCCAGGGCACTTGAACAGAGTGTCAAGGGCAGAACCAGAGATGCTCACTTTCTGTTGATCTACAGCCTACAGAAGGCAGGCCACACAAAGGAGACACTTAACCAGCAGCCCAGTGTTGCTAATAAAATATTTGAGGAGCCCTCTGGAAGCAGGCAGCCACATTCCCTCAAATGATAATTTGTTCTCTTTGGGGGAGTCTTATATTTGTGAAGAGCAAGAAATCCATTTCCATCAGATAAAGTCTGGCAATAATGAACATCTTTCTGATAACTCTTGTCCCTCTTTCCAAGGAGCTGAAATGGTAATTAATGCAAAGGCTGTGTTTATTGGTTCGTGAAATTGAGTGTGTGCAACCCTTTGATACTGCATCTTCTAGATAGTTAAGGTTTGGAAGGAGGGGCCCAAAACACACTGCACATTAAAGCCTCAATTTATTTGACAAGGTATTACAACAAAGCAGGCCTTGTGTATATGAAAATCAGAGGCTTTTGCTTGCTTTACCAAAGTAATGACAAAGGGGCGGCTGTCCTCCCCACCCCTCTTCTTGGAGTCCCACACCTGCACCTGTACATTGTGTGCCTTCTTCATAAGGCAACCACAGGGCTCCCGTGACATTATCTGTTGTTCTCAAGGACGTAACTCAGAATTTACTTCTGAAAACTCCTGCCACTCAAGAGGTTTTAGTGAGAGGCCAGGGGATCAATTCTGTGGCCTAAGTTCCCTAAAGTCCTCAATGAGGCATTAAGGAATGGTGGGGGTGGAGCTGAAAAAATTCTCCACAACAAAAGAGAATAGAAAATGTAATTTAATTGAATAAGATGCTGCCTGGGACTGGTATAGCTTGAAAGCCCGTTCCTCTTTTCAATATTTTAAATTGTTTTGATTGTTGCTAAATCTGGATTTCATGAAATTTATTAAATATTAGTCATGACGGGTGTCAAAGAAATACTGAAATGAGGCTTTAAGAAATCTTACTTGTTCCCCAGCTTCCATCCTGCCCTGGAACTCCCACCTGGACCAGAGGCGAGTGCCTGGGGTCACACCCAGAGAGGCCCGCACCTGGGTCACAGCCCAAGGCACCAGCCACTCCAGGAAAGACCTGCCCAACTGCGCCCCAGGTTCTGGCCATAGGGCAGGACCCCCCATCCCCACCGGGAAGGTTCCCCGTCTCCAGGACCAAGACCCTCTGGTGAACCCTAAAACCTCCACGCCCTGCCCCTACACCCATCTGCCGGAGACCCCAGCCACTTCCTGAGACTTAGAAACCAGCTCCCAGCTTCTATCCTGCCCCGGAACTCCCATCTGGACCAGAGGTGAGTGCCTCAGGTTTTAGTCAGAGAGGCAACTACCTCTGGGTCCCACCCATGGGCACTAGCCATCCCAGGAGGACCTGCCCAACTTGGCACCAGTTTCCAGCCATTCGTCAGGCCCTGGGGGAAAGCTCCCCTTTTCCAAGACTGCAGGCAGACCCTGCAGTCTCCACACCCTGAGCCCACACCCATTTGCCCGAGACCCTAGCCACTTCCTGAGACTCAGAGACCAGCTCCCAGCTCCCATTCGCCCCGGAACTCCCATCTGGACCAGAGAGCCCCCAGCTACCATCCGCCCCAGAACCTCCATCTGGACCTGAGCTTCCATTCTGTCCTGGACCTCCCATCTGGACAAGAGGAGCTCCCATCTGGACGAGATAAGGAGACCCCAGGGACTTCCTGAGACTCAGAGTCCAGCCCTCCAGCTCCTATCCCGCCAGCACTCTCATCTGAACCAGAGCTCCCATCCTGCCCAGAGCTTCCATCTGGACCAGAGAGAGGCTCCCTAAATCTATCAGCTCTGTCTGGACCAAGTACACTGATAAGACCAAGAACGAACCCACAAGGAGATGGGCAGACATCAAGGCAAAAGTACATACAACAAAATAAAGAGCAATACAGCATGACCAGAAACTAACCCTTCTCCCACAGCTAGACCTGAACATCACGGAATGGAAGGAGGAGGAGGAGGAGGAGGAGGAGGAGGAGGAGGAGGAGGAGGAGGAGGAAGAAGAAGAAGAAGAAGAAGAAGAAGAAGAAGAAGAAGAAGAAGAAGAAGAAAACCTTATAAGTAACATCATGAAGAGGCTAGAGCTTTATATAGAAGATATCAAAAATAAAGTGGAGGAACAGACAAACAAAAAATGGGAAGAAAGCTATAAAAAACTAGAGGAAAGGACAATTAAAGCAGAAGAAAATAGTAAGTCCCTGAAAGAAAATCATGGAAAAGCAAGGGAAACAGTCCAAGACCTGAAGAGAGAAATAGAAAAAATGAAGAAGACACTAGCAGAAGGAATGCTGGAAATAGAAAATCTGAGTAAACGAACAGGAACTTCAGATGCAAGTATAACCAACAGAATGCAAGAGATGGAAGAGAGGATCTCTGGTGTTGAAGATACGTTAGAAGAAATAGATTCATTAGTCAAAGAAAACACTAAAACAACATCAAAAAACTACAGAAATCCTACAATCTCATTGAAACGGAATAATGCTCAACTGAATCACCAATGGGTTAAGGAAGGAGTAAAGAAAGAAATTAAAGATTTTCTAGAGATCAATGAAAATGAATACACCACGTACCCAAACTTATGGGATACGATGAAAGCAGTGCTAAGAAGGAAATTCACAGCACTAAATGTCCACATAAAGAAGCTGGAGAAATCTCACGCTAGTGAATTGACAGCACACCTGAAAGCCCTTGAATAGGAAGAAGCAAAGTCTCCCAGGAGGAATAGATACCAGGAAATTATCAAATTGAGAGCTGAAATCAATAAAATAGAAATAAAGAGAATACAAAGGATTAATGAAACAAAGAGTTGGTTCTTTGAGATCAACAAGATAGACAAGCCCTTATCCAAACCAACCAAAAGACAGAGAGAGAGAGCATCCAAATTAACAAAATCAGAAATGAAAAGTGGGACATAACAACAGACAATGAGGAAATCCAGAGAATCATCAGGTCATACTTCAAAAACCTCTACTACACAAAACTGGAAAATCTAAAAGAAATGGATAATTTTCTGGATAGGTACCACATACCTAAGTTAAATCAAGAGCAGATAAACTATTTAAATAGTCCAGTAACCCCCAAGGAAATAGAATCAGGCATTAAAAGCCCCCCCCCCCCCAAAAAAAAGCCCAGGACCAGATGGTTTCACTACAGAATTCTACCAGATCTTCAAAGAGGACTTAATACCAATACGGTTTAAGTTGTTCCACACAATAGAAACAGAAGGAATATTACCAAACTCCTTCTATGAGGCTACAATTACCCTGATTCCTAAACCAAACAAAGATGCAACAAAGAAAGAGAACTACAGACCAATCTCCCTCATGAACATTGATGCAAAAATACTCAATAAAATACTGGCAAATAGACTCCAAGAACACATCAAAAACAATTATCCACCATGATCAAGTAGGCTTCATCCCAGGGATGCAAGGGTGGTTCAACATACGAAAGTCTGTCAATGTAATACACCATATAAACAAACTCAAGGAAAAAAACCACATGATCATCTCACTAGATGCAGAAAAGGCATTTGACAAAATCCAACACACCTTCATGATAAAGGTCTTGGAGCGATCAGGAATACAGGGAACATACCTAAACATAATAAAGGCAATCTACAGCAAGCCAACAGCCAACATCAAATTAAATGGAGAGAAACTCAAAGCAATACCACTAAAATCAGGAACAAGGCAAGGCTGTCCCCTCTCCCCATACTTATTCAATATAGTACTTGAAGTTCTAGCCAGAGCTATAAGAAAACATAAAGAGATTAAGGGAATAGAAATTGGAAGGGAAGAAGTCAAGCTTTCCCTATTTGCAGATGACATGATAGTATACATGAGTGACCCCAAAAATTCAACCAAAAAACTGATACAGCTAATAAAAACCTTCAGCAACATAGCAGGATACAAGATCAACTAAAAAAAATCAGTAGCCCTCCTATATACAATAGACAAACAGGCTGAGAAGGAACTCAGAGATACATCACTCTTTACAATAGCCACAAATGATATAAAATACCTTGGGGTTACTCTAACTAAGCATGTGAAGGACCTATATGACAAGAACTTTAAGTCCCTGAACAAAGAAATTGAAGAAGATGTCAGAAAATGGAAAGATCTCCCATGCTCATGGATAGGCAGGATTAACATAGTAAAAATGGTGATCTTACCAAAAGCAATCTATGGATTCAACGCAATCCCCATCAAATTACCAACACAATTCTTCACAGATCTGGAAAGAATAATATTCAACTTCATATGGAAAAACAAAAAACCCAGGATAGCCAAAAGAATCCTGTACAAGCAACCTCTGGAGGCATCACGATCCCTGACCTCAAGCTCTACTATAGAGCTACTGTAATAAGGACAGCTTGGTACTGGCATAAAAAACAACATGTGGACCAATGGAATGGAATTGAAGACCCTGACATTAACCCGCACACCTATGAACATATAATTTTTTACAAAGAAGCCAAAAATGTACAATGGAAAAAAGAAAGCTGTAGCATGAATCTTAAAGGTACTTATTAATAAAAACAAACCTGAGGCCAGTTATTGGGGTGATTTCTAGAAGATCAGAAAAGCAGAACAAGCCACAGTTTCCTCACCTCACCAGTTCCTCAGCTGGTCTTGTTTCCTCAGACTCCAAGCTTCTGAATCCTCACCGCAATGGCTCTCAGCTGAACTGTGCTCAAAAGCCTGAATGCTTAACCAGCGGAATGCTTAATTAACTACATGCTTTACTCTCTTAGTTCCTGGTCCTCACGCCTTATATACCTTTCTCTTTCTGCCCCCACTCCCTGGGATTAACGGTTGGGTTTCTGGGATTAAAGGCATGAGTGACCATGCTTAGCTGTTTCTAAAGTGGCCTTGAACTCAGTGATCTGGCTAGCTCTGCCTTCCAAGTGCTGGGATTAAAGGCATGCACCACCACTGCCCAACTTCTGTTATGGCTTACTCTTCCCATTTTCTAGCCACCATTTTTGGCTTTGTTCTAGTGGCTGTCTGTTCTCTGACCCCAGATATGTTTATTTCGGGGAACACACAATATTTCAGGGAACACAATACCCACCACAGAAAGCATCTTCAACAAATGGTGCTGGCATAACTGGATGTCAATGTGTAGAAGGCTGCAAATAGATCCATATCTGTCATCTTTCACAAAACTTAAGTCCAAGAGGATCAAATACCTCAACATAAATCCAGTTACTCTGAACCTGATAGAAGAGAAAGTAGGAAGTACTCTTGAACACATTGGCACAGGAGATCACTTTCTAAATATAACACCAGTAGCAAAGACACTGAGAGAAACAATCAATCAATGGGACCTGTTGAAACTGAGAAGCTTTTGTAGAGCAAAGGACATGGTCAACAAGACAAAGCAACAGCCTACAGAATGGGAAAAGGTCTTCACCAACACCACATCTGACAGAGGGCTGATATCCAGAATATATAAAGAACTCAAGAAATTAGACATCAAAATGCCCAACAGTCCAATTAAGAAATGGGCTATAGAACTAAACAGAGAATTCTCCACAGAGGAAGTTCAAATGGCTGAAAGACATTTAAGGAATTGCTCAACATCCCTAATTATCTGGGAAATGCAAATCAAAATGACTCTGAGATACCACCTTATACCTGTCAGAGTGGCTAAGATCAAAAACACAGAAGATAGCTTATGCTAGAGAGGATGTGGAGCAAGGGGAACTCTCCTACACTGCTGGTGGGAATGCAAGTTTGTACAGCCACTTTGGAAATCAATATGGTGCTTCCTTAGAAAACTGGGAATCCATCTCCTCCAAGACCCAGCTGTAGCACTGTTGGCCATATACCCAAGGAATGATCAATCATACCAAAAGGACATTTGCTCAGCTATGTTCATATCAGCATTGTTTGTAATAGCCAGAACCTGGAAACAACCTAGTGCCCTTCAACTATAGAATGGATAAAGAAAATATGGTACATATACACAATGGAGTACTACTCAGCAGAGAAAAACAATGACATCATGAGGTTTGCAGGCAGATGGATGGATCTAGAAAAAAATCATCCTGAGTGAGGTAACCCAGACTCAGAAGGACAAACATGGTATGTACTCACTCATAGGAGGATACTAGATGTAAAACAAAGTTGACTAGACTACTACACAATTCCAGGGAGGCTACCTAGAAAACGGGACTCTAGGAAAGACACAGGGATCACCCAATGACAGAGAAATGGATGAGATCTACATGAACAACCTGGACGATAGTGGGAGTAATGAAGGGCAAGGTTTGAGGGAAAGAAAGCTTAGGGGAGCAGGAGATCCCAACTGGATCAAGAACAGAATGGGAGAACATGGAATAACAGACCATGATAAACAAAGACCACATGAGACCAGGAATAGACAGAGTGCTCGAGAGGTCCCCAGAAATCCACAATGATACATCCTCTGTAGAATGCTGGCAATGGTCGAGAGAAAGCCTGATCTGACCTAGTCTGGTGATCAGATGGCCAAACACCCTAACAGTCGTGTTGGAACTCTCATCCAATAACTGATGGTAGTGGATGCAGAGATCCTCAGCTAGGCCCCAGGTAGAGCTCCAGGTGTCCAATTGTCGAGAAAGAGGAGGGACTGTAAGAGCGTGAATTGTTGAGACCAAGATTGGAAAAAGCACAGGGACAAATAGCCAAACAAATGGAAGCACATGAATTCTGAACCAAAGGCTGTGGAGCCCCCAGCTGGATCAGGCCCTCTGGATAAGTGGGATAATTGAATAGCTTGAACTGTTTGGGAGGCACCCAGTCTGTGGGACCAGGACCTGTCCTTAGTGCATGAGCTGGCTATTTGGAACCTTGGGCTTACACAGGAACACTTTGCTCAGTCTGGAAGGAGGGGATAGGACCTGCCTGTACTGAATCCACCAGGTTTAAATGAATCCCCAGGGGAGTCTTGGCCCTGGAGGAGATGGGAATGGAGGGGAGGGGATTGGGGGAAGGTGGGGGCAGGGGGGAGGACAGGGGAACCCATGGCTGATGTGTAAAATTAAAACACATATATAATAATAATAAAAAAGAAAACTTACTTGCACACACAAAGTACTTGTACATATAATATGAATACATCAAACCAGATATATTTTTCATGTAGGCATTAACTATACACATATATATCTATACACATTGTCTGTACACAAAACCGCATATCACATGCATGCAACACAATACAACTACACATACCATCATAGTTACAAACTCATATAACTACCTGTATGTCCAGTAGTAGATATTATAAATTCTCCACCTTAAGGGTAATTGAGTGAATAATGGCCCTGAAAATTTTAAGACTTCATTTCTAGAAGCTAAAACTGTTACACTATTTAGAAAAAAGTATTTCTTTGTGGATGTGTTTGAGTCAAGATCTAGAGACAGGGAGATAACCTTGGTTTATTTGGGTTGGCCTTTAACACAATTTAAGACTTCTTTACCAGGAAAAAGCGGGGAGAGGTATCTGTCTCCATCTCCATCTCTGTCTGTCTCTCTTTCAGGCACTGTGACTGGAGCATAGACTGGAGTGATGGCCCAGAGCCGAGCCCTGCTGCCAGCCAAGAGTTGTAATTTTTGAGTAAAGGCCTCGAAATGCAGGCAACTTTAGACATGAACTAAGACAGAGATTGAACAGAAATCATGAGCTATGCACTCGAGATTCTTGAAATTTGAAGACTTAGGGTTGGATAAAGCCAGTGATTTTTGAACTGTAGATACTAAAAAAAGTTAATGCGTAAAACAGAAGAGCGACTCATTGGCATTCTCCATGGAACAGTAGTAGCCTTACTCCCACAGGAGAGGACACGCTGACTGTATTTCCTTCCCATTCATTTCTAAGGTTTAAACAGTTGGCCTCAAAGGAGCCACTGTGAAGACCAAAAAAGCTGTAAGTGTGGGAAAGCCATGAAGTTAAGTAGGGCTTGAGAATATGTCATAGGTTCCTAGAAGACAAATTCCCAGGACACATATCCAGGAGCTATGGAGAGCTGTGGGGGAAGGACACCCTCTGAGGGAGCAGGAATAGCCAAAGCAAAGAAGGGCCACCCCTGTCTGGCTGAAGATCTTTATTCTTCCTATTAGTAATTCCTTCCTTCCTTCCTTCCTTCCTTCCTTCCTTCCTTCCTTCCTTCCTTCCTTCCTTTCTTCCCTCCTCTCTCCCTCCTTCCCTCCTCCCTCCCTCCTTCCTTCCTTCCTTTCTTCCCTCCTCCCTCCCTCCTTCCCTCCCTCCTTCCTTCCTTCCCTCCTTCCTTTCTTCCCTCCTCTCTCCCTCCTTCCCTCCCTCCTTCCTTCCTTCCTTCCTTCCTTCCTTCCTTCCTTCCTCCCTTCCTCCCTCCCTCCCTCCCTCCCTCCCTCCCTCCCTCCTTCCTTCCTTCCTTCCTTCCTTCCTTCCTTCCTTCCTTCCCTCCTCTCTTCCTCCTTCCCTCCTCCCTTCCTCCCTCCCTCCCTCCCTCGCTCCCTCCCTCCTTCCTTCCTTTCTTGATTCCTTCCTTCCTTCCTTCCTCTCCATCCCCCCTTTCCCTCCCTTTGTCTCACTGTGCTGGAATTCTCAGCAGATGACCCTGCTATATTATCAATGACTCTTCAGAACATCAGACATGAACTTTTAAAAATCCGGACTCCTCTGTCAAAGTGCCTTTATTCTTCCTTTTGTTACTCCCCCTTTTATTTTTTCATTCCTTTCTTTAGGAGAGGGTATGGTCTCACTATGTTGCTTAGCTGGCTTTGAACTCATTACATAACCCATAACTTGCAATCCCCCTGTCTTGACCTCCTGAACGCTGCCATAACTGGTGTAGATCATGGGTGGCCTGCTGCAGATTTGCCAGGGACCACTCTTCTCTCTTCCACTCTTCTCTTTCCACAAAAGAAACTTTATTTTTTATTATTATTTTTAAATGGGTGTATATGTGTGGCGTGGGGGTAAGGGGTGGGTCTTGTGTACCTAACTGCAAGTGTCTGTACAGACTGAAAAAAGAGCATTAGATTCTCTGGAACTGGAGTTTCAAGCAGTTGTGAGCTGCCTGAATGGGTGCTAGGAATTGAACTCAGGTCTTCTGGAAAAGCAGCTAGTGCTCTCATCCTCTGTTCCAGCTGTCTAGCCCTGTCAAAGGAAACGTGAATTGGACTGAAGGTCACTGGGTCCCTAGGGGGACCCATCTCACCCTACGGAGAATGTATGACTGTATGCTAGACTTCAGGATTGCTAGACTTCGTTTCTGCTATGGGAATTAGGTAAGACTTGAAGCTGACTTTCTTGGGGTGGTAAGTTTTTTGTGAATGGGAATCTGCTGCATTAGAGATGAAGATCACGGCAGAAGGATCCGACTGTCCATAAACATTGATGCTTCCTCTGTGTTATTGCTGCTGGGGGAAATACAGCCTCACATTTGGCCACTGTTGTTAACCTCACGTGACCCATGGTGGAAGTCACATGCTGGGTACTCCTTAAGAAAATAGGAGAGAATGTGATACATATCTTTTCTTTCGGAAGAAGACAGCATATATATATATATATATATATATATATATATATATATATATATTCTGTTTTGCCTGTATGCAGTCAACTGTGAGACTTGAAAGGATGGTAGGAGTGAGGGCCTTGAATTATTACACAAAATGTCACAACCAATAACGTGTAGTAACCAGTGGGATTGTGACATGAGAGAGGAATAAATGTCTTTATTTTAAGCTACTGTATTGTAAAATTTACTTATCATAGCAATAACAAAGTAATGAATAACTAATGTAAACACATTTCACAATAGACACATATCGTGTATCATAGCACACATACAAAGCACATACACTTCCTTATACTCCACTGGGAGCACAAGGATCTTGCTGCAGAAAGCCCCAGAACCCACAACCACTTCAGAACTCTGAGGAGACAGACACAAGAGAGATGTTCCAGATTAACAGAGACTCATGCTTCACTCTCTGAGCCTTCTTTCCTTTCAATGGTCAGAGGCCATCTTGGTATACATCTTGGTTGAGTGAGGAGATGCAAGGGAAGAAGATGAGCTGAGGAAACATAACCTGAGTGAACTGGTGAATAATTACCAAGATGGAAGAGCCCAGGCAGTTTTTAGCAGAATGAAGCAGAGAGAGGTCTGCCAATCCCTTGTTTGATAATCATTCTATTTGACTGGTCTTTCTCCCATTTGAGAAGCCATTTGAAGCTCACATTAGGGACAGATAGCCACTCTAATAAAAGACTCATTCCTAGAGGAAATTAAGACTATTGACAACAACAGAGTTTAAGATGGCTGGTGAGCCCAGTCACTTCACTGTAAGCTTCATGAATTATTGAAGAGGAGGCGTCTGTGGTCGATAACAAGCACTCACTCCTCCATCATTACGGAATTTTCTGTTTTCTAAGAAAGTGTTCCCAGTTTTGCATGTTTAATATTTAATTTTTCAACCTCATTATTTTTGTAAGCTTGAATAAATATTTCAAGTGTAACTTCTGCTCCATCGTTCCAGAATTCTCAGCAGATAGCCCTGCTATATTACTAAGGACCTTTGAGACCACCATGCATGACCTTTAAAAGTTCCTGAGTGTTCTTCCAAACTAGCTATATTCCTTTTATTCTTAACTAATTTAAGTACAGAAATTAATTTTTTCATGCCTATCTACAAACCTCAAACCTGTGCTCACACTTGCATTTCTCTCTCATTCTTATTAGAGATTATAGCATCAAATAATCCTTCGCTTGCCTGTAAAACTGTCATCTTAGACGATTAAACAGATGTGCATTAAAACAACTGAGGATCACATAAGAATATAGGAAGACAGCCTATGTTTATTAACTAGATAAATCGATATTGTCAGAAATGTCCATGTTCCCTAAAACGATCTGCAGATTCAATGTAACAACTATGAAAATATCAATGGAAAATGACAACCCCTAAGACAATAAGAAAAAAAATCCCACCCCAATATGTATAGAACTATGGAAAATTCCAAATAGACAAAGCAATGTTAAATAAAAATGATAACACAACAAAAATTACAGCATCTGACTTGAAAAGACTGTAGAGATGAGATAAAACAGAAAGGTGTTAGCATAAAAGTGGACACAGACCAGTGAAAATGTGTGGAGTGTGGTGGTATTGTGTTCCCCACAATATTGTGCACCCTAATAAATTTATCTGGGGTCAGAGAACAGACAGCCACTAGAACAGAGCCAGAAATGGTGGCTAGAAAATGGGTCAGAGCAAGCCATAACAGAAGTTGGGCAGTGGTGGTGCATGCCTTTAATCCCAGCACTTGGGAGGCAGAGCTTGCGGGATCTCTGTGTGTTCAAGGATACAGCCAGCATGGAGACACACCCCTTTAATCCCAGGGAGTGATGGCAGAAAGAGAAAGATATATAAGGCATGAAGACCAGAGCTAGTTAAGCATTTGGCTGGTTAAGCATTCAGGCTTTGGAGCAGCACAGTTCAGCTGAGATTCATTCTGGATGAGGACTCAGAAGCTTGCACTCTGAGGAAACAAGACCAACTGAGGAACTGGCAAGGTAAGGAAACTGTGGCTTGTTCTGCTTCTCTGATCTTCCAGCGTTCACCACAATAACTGGCCTCGGGTTTTATTTTATTAATAAGATTCCTTAAGATTCATGCTACAGTGGAGAGCTGAGATGTTGCCATCTCTGCACATCTATTATCAACTGACTTTCAGCAAAGCTGCTAAACACGTATTGGAGAAAAGACAGTCTTTTCAGGAGACAGTGCTGAGGAAATTGGATATCCACAAGGGGAAGAATTAAACTTGATGGGTAGCTCTCATCGGTCATGAAAGTCAGCTGAACATGGTTGGAAAACCAGAATCTACGAGCTATGGTACTGGTGGAAGAAAACAGGAGGAAAACACTTGAGGATAATGAAGTGAGGACAGGTGGGATGGACATGAGTGAAAGGTACGTTCAACCAAGTGAAAGGACAACCCAAGGAGTGGAAGAAAATGTATACAAACTAGAGGGTCTGACAAGGGATTAATATCCAGAATATACAAGGAATTCCAAATGTAGAAAATCAAAAAAGTCACATAATACATACAACGTCAAAAAAATCAACTCTAGACCTAATTAGACATTTACCAGAAGATAAAATGGACCAAAAATTAGTTAAAAATGCTCACTGTGATTCATGGTGTGAGATGTAAACAAAAACCACAGCATCTAGTACTTCATTCTAACTCTCTTTGGGAGTGTGACCACTGGTAGATTGTTCATTTCCCAGTGGATAGCCCCACATTGTTGTACAAATGGGAAACACTAACTGTACTCCAATGGCTTTAAGAAAAATAGAATTAAATACAAAGTGGTAGGTAGCATCATAAACGAATACAAAAGATAAGTGCTGAATGGGGGCATAGATGTGGGTGAGGAGAATTCCACACTTTTTATGGAAGTATCAGTTAGTACAATCATTATGAAAAATCTGTGGAAGTATAAACTATATCATTTGTAACAACATGGAAGGAAAGAAGGTATCATTAAGCTAAATGGAAAGGCTGGACATGGAGAACATTGTGTGATCGCAATTGTGTGAAACATAAAAGCTCTGCTTGTATTGAAGTTGAGAATAGGGTGATGGTGGTTACTAGAGTCTTGGCAGAGTAGGTGGCCACAAGGGAGGAGGAGAGGTTGACCAGTGGGTGCTGAGTTACAGCTAGAGAGAGGTGAGGCACTCTGGTGTGTCACTGTATAGTGGGCTGACTCCATGACGTGCAGAACACCGATGTACCTGCACCATACATACATTTTCAAAAAGCAAGAGAAAAGAATTGTAATTATTTTGACCATAAAGGATAAATTGAAGAGGAGCTAGATGAACCTAAATGAATGTACACATTAGCATGTAATGTATCAAAATATTATATGGCACTCCCATAGTAAGTATAGTTTTCAAGTCTTTGTAAGTTAAAAATAAATTAAAAACTAAAACACACTGCTTTGATGAAATACAACAAAATTATCTCAGTTGAATCAACTGCCTGTGCTTATTGTAGAAATGTCATATATAGAAATGTCATATATATAATTTTGCTCATGTACTACCTTTTGCTTGTGCTAGATGAATTAAGCTGTACGTAAATCATATTTTGTCAATAATTCAGAATATGCAAGCAAAAATATCTCAAACTAAGCCTTTCAACCACGAGTTCTCCTCCAACTAAGGCTTCCCATTCCTTCTGCTGCTGATCACCCAAAATGTCCAGAATTTTCCCCCTTCACCCCCTTAACTCTTCAGTATGCCTTACTTTCCTGGTGCAGATGCTCTTAAAGTCACCGGTAGCTTTCTTGTAACAAAGCAGGTGAATTTTCTCATTCTCACCTGCCTGAACTTCTCATTTCATTCCATGTTGGCTCTTGCCCCTCCTACCACTGCTAATCAAAGACTCTTTTTCTACCTCCTCTACTGTACTTGATCCACCTGCTTTACCACCCTTGTCCTCCTTGGAATTTTAAGCTGGAGTAAAAACAGTGCTTTAGTCCTCAGAGACATTAGATATGTAAAAGTACATAATATGCAGAGTACACAAGAAGTACTTAGGACAGAAACAAATCAGGCCTTGCCAATGGGTCCATTTTCAGACTGATCAGGCTGAAATGCACATGGAAGCCCAGAGAGAAGTAAGTGTCCAGTCTTGAGGAGTGAAAGCAGACTCCTGGAGGAGCAGACTAGACTTATCAATGTGCTAATGGCAGCTGGAGTTCAGCAATCCCCAGGGAACAGGCATCTGTCAGGACAGGCTAGGCTATGCTGGACCCCAAGTTTTGGTGGCTTTGAACCACAAACGTTTAGTTCTTGTTGATAATTGGATTTGTGTCTGTCCATTTTCTGTAGCTAAAAGCACACCACAGGCAGAGTAAGTCACAAAGCAAAACAGTTTATCTTGGCCGACCATTCTTTTCTCAAATCAAAGGGTTGCATGCAGCATTGCCATATTTTCTGGCAGAGTTCTGAGGTGGCACTGGGCACCACATGTTAAGGGACAGGGATCACACATGTGAATCTCTTCTGGCTCCTTTCCCTCTTTTTATAAAGATATTACTGTTCAACTATGGTGTTGACTTCCATAGATTCTGGATGACTCCATCAGATTCTGCTCACCTTCTAGAGGCCCTCCTTTTAAATTGCTATGGATTGTTTCTACTCTCTTATACCAAGAGACTTGTGCTTTTGGAAGAGACAAATCATATCAAAACCATAGTTGTATTCTCTGCAGGTCATGCAGAATCCTGCTCACCAATATCATTTCAGAAGCTAGAGTGTCAATCCAATGACCACTTCCGATATGGATGGTTACAGTGTCATAAGGAAGATGGACAGCTCTAGAAGGCCTCATCAGAAAAGTGGTATGGCTCACAAGTGGTCCAAGTTCCTTTTATTCACATTTAACTGACAAAATCCATAAGATGTCTTCATCCTCAATGGAGCTAAATCTTGATTCTACCATTTGCCGGGGAGGTGGAGAGCCAGGGATACTTGGGAAATAACAACCCAGTCATGACCAGAGTATGTCTAGAAAGGGAAGTGAAGAGGATGCACATCCTACCTTTCTCTTCTGTGTGGTTGATTTTATGAATCAATGTGACTAGGCTACAGGAAGCCAAGCTAGATGATAAAATAAATGTTTCTAGTTCTGTCTGTGGGACAATTTCCAGAGATTAGCATTGTACCTGTGGATTGGAGGAATACTTGTTACTACCAGTGTTGTTGGGCTTTGGTAAATCTGTCAAGGGTCTAGATAGAACAAAAGTGGGGAGAAAGAGAACACTCTCTTTCTCTTATTGAACTGGGATTTTCACTTTCTCTCATTGTTGAACACCAGAACCTCTGATTCATGGGCATTGAGACTTGGTCTGAGCTGTAACCTACTGGCTTTTCTGGTTCTCTAGTTCCTGCAAACTTCCTGAATACCATAAATTGTGTGAGCTAAATTTCTGCATGGGTCTCATCTTATTTCTCCCTATACACAGGGTTGATTCTTTTTCTTTGAATAAATGTGAATAATATACCATCTTTAACCCAATATCTTCACTGGGCTTCAAATCTCACACCACCAGAACTCACTGGAATTCTCAAGCCCGCCATCCTTAATCCACCCACAACTCTTACCACCTCCACTCTCTGTGTCTACTATGAATATAACATTACATAAATCCACTAAGCAACAACATATTTCCTGAATTCATTCCCCCTTTCCTCTATTGCCTCTGGGACTATTATTAAAGCTCTCCATCCACTTTAGGTTGGAATGACTTTCTAAAACAAAAATATTCTTTCCCCACATGGCTTTACATTTTTTTCCTTAATAGAATAATGTTCTAGAAGGAATACAGAGGGAATGAGGGCAGATGTGAGAACTTTTATTTCTAAAATAAAGAATAAGTGTATAAAATTTGTGGAAAATGGACATTTATTAAAAAAAGAAAACAAATTCGGATAGCACCCTTGTGGGACTCAGCATGGTTATTGTTTCTTCTCTGGAACTAATCCTGTCATTTTAGAAATTTCTCTGGTTTTCATCTGACTTTTAAAATCTCCTTTTTATCATTTTTCATTCTTCTCTGAGTGGCCTAAATATTAATACATCTGAAGTATATTGTTTTGCCACAGATCTCATTTGACTGTGTAGCCTGCAGTGGTTTCATTCATATATTTCACCCCCTTGTCTCTGTCTCTCTTTCTCTCTGTCTCCCATACATGTGCACACACACACACACACACACACACACACACACACACACACGCACACACACACACACACACACACACACACACGTACAAACATACAAACATTCACATGACATTCTACCCCGACCATCACACACACACTACTAACATAAGCCTTTCCAAAAATAGACTGGAACCTCCTTCCTTCTGAGCATTTTAATGTTCTCTGAGAAGACTGAGCCCATTAAGTTAAAATTTTAACTCAGCTCATCTTCTGCAGATATTCTTCTGCGAAGGTCCTTATAAGTCTCACAATCCAAGCATCTAGGAAACATCTTCTTTCTTCTTGATTTTCCTCATACATTTGGAAATACAAAGCACTTTTTTTTTGCAATCTGAATCTCACTGACCTTCTTACTTTCCTCTCAATTCCTTTTGCTGGTGCCTGAACTCAGGTGCAGATCACTTCTCACATGGGGAACTTCAATAGCAAGTTTCCTTCTATCCCTCTCCTTGCTCTGCAAACCCTAAATGCACCAATATATCCCTCACTGAGGTAGACCAGATGTTCATCAGCACAAACAAGCCTAACAGTATCTTATTCCTCTTCAGTTCTCTAATGGATGGATGCCCTATTAGCTTTAGGATACAAAGCCTCAAGCATGAGGCCTGGGGAGATGGCTCAGTTACTTGGTAAAGTGCTTTCCACAAAACCCAAGAACCTGAGTTTGGATCTCCCAGGCTCACCTAAAACAGCAGGACATGGTAGTGCCTGATGTAACCCCAGAGCTGGGGATGCAGAGACAGGCTCGCTAAACCAGTGAGGTTTAGGTTCAGTAATGGACTCTGCCTCAAAAAGTAAGGTGGACAGTGGTGATAAAGATACCAGACATTGACCTCTGGCTATCACATGCACACATACCTATATGCACATGTGTACACACACACACACACACACACACACACACACACACTGCTAGGCATGGAAGACTTCTGTGATGAGGTTGTGTACTTCACAGTTGTATCTCTTGGAAATTCTTTAGGAATACCTTTATTTAGGGATGTTTGCTCTTGTCAGTCACCAGATTGTTTACTTCCATATGAAGATCACTGTTCTGGTCTGCATGTGGGTAACCCACAAATTTACATAGAAATTCTAACCCCAAAAGTGATGCACTGAAAGATGGTCTTTAGGGAAGTAATTAAGGGCTAAGAATCGGTTCCTCCATGCACGTGCATAAAGTCAGTATTAAAGAGACCCCCAATAGATCCTTTCCTTCTTCCACAGTGTGAGGATACAGGAAGAAGTTACTGTCCAAGACTAAGAAGCTCACCTCCCTAAATATTACCCAGTTCCTTGATCTGGCAGTTTCCAGCCACCAGAACTATGACAAATTAATTTCTGCAACGTGGAAGCCACTTGCTGCTTTATTAGAGTCTGTCATCACAGGTGGCCTTAGACTGAGAGAGCTATGTTTAGCACACTTTTCCCCTGTCCTTCCTGTCCCTATTGGGTAGAGTATGTTCTCATTATGCAAGATTCAGGTCTGGAGAAAATGCCTTTCTAGGTCTGACCTGCCCCCTGCCCCGAGATTCCCCTCATTATCTGGGCTTTATGTTCTAGTTTCAGCAACATTTTGTGTTTACTTTTAATATGGAGCTTGGTTGTATATGATGTTGTACTGACTCCTTTCCAAGGAAGAGGGCAAGGGTGAGAGAGGTTAGAAGTAGAAGAAAGAAAGGGAAAGAATGCAGTAAGAGTGAAGGGAAGGAATGCTTACTTAGTGATAGCTCTGACATTTGCCAAAAATAAAATAAAAATAAAAATCTTTGGTGTTTCTGTGAGAAAGACATGCACATATGTAATATACGTGACCTCATCAACATATTTATTTGAATATATGATTAATCAGCACAGTAGATCCAACATTATACTTAACTTGTGAATTTGTCACTTATTAGAGGACACAAATGTACTTTACTGTACTCATTGGTTAGGACAATTCTTTGTTACATATCACACTGTAAGAACACTTGCAAAGCTGGGATAAAAGGAGCAGCATTTCCAGCACTTCTTAAATGCATATTGACAGATGAGAGCAACAAATAATTTTTGATGTGTTTTTTTTCTTCTGTTCCATTTTCATATTTGAATGACCTCCTCAAAATTTCAAGTTGAATGTGTTCCATCAGTTTTGAATTATTTTCTTGGGGAAAATGATTAAGGGGGAAATTCTGCTCGGGGAGAAGTTCACAGTAATAAGAGTTAATCAAAGCACAAATGAAAGAGGATTACATTTGATGAGGCCACTCCAATTCTAAATATTTTTTTCCCATCTCCTCAATCAAGACAAGAACCTTGCTCTTAAGAGTGCTGTAATCTAATTGGGGAGACTGAGCACATACATAAAGGGATGAACAGCACTGTGGGGACTCAGAATGAGGAGGCTACACAGAAAATGCATTAGGGTTTAGAACTGGGAATCCTGCCTAAAAGCTGAGATAGCTGGGATTTGAGGTGATCTTCAAAGAAATGAAGAGGGATCTTTAGCAGTGGGGGGCAACAGTTAATGAGTAGAGTTTCTCTCAGCAGTGCCGAACATCTTTGAGAATTGTGGCAACAGTCATACCGTCCTGTGGCTGGAATAAACAAATTCCATTGGATCACAGCTCACCAACTAACTGATGAAGGTTGTGGCCTTGTGCATTTTATCTTTCAAAGTTGTTAATATTAAAAATACTGGTTATGGTCTTGGTGCCACAAATGGAGACTGTAGCACCTGTGGGTGTTGGATCTCCCACACTCACTTTCTGTCAAGGTGCTGCCCATCCTAGGTAAGTTGACAAGTCAGTGAGTGGAGTGCCCTAACCAAAAGCCAAACCTCAAATCGACATAGTTGCGTGCGTGCGTGCGTGCGTGCTATGTACAGTTCCTACATCATTGGCATTGCTATGGGAACTGGCAGGATACGTGTCTTGTTTCCTTAAAAAGAGCACAAGGGCAGATGGCCCAGAGGGTAAAAGCATATGCTGAGCAAGCATGACAACCTGAGCTTGGATCCCTGGGGGAGGGGGGGGATGGTGGGAGAGACAACAGGAGTGGTCACCATATGAGTGAGTCATGGTGGAGCATGCTAAGGGAAGCCTCCCACCTCAGGTTCCTTGCCACTGATGAAGAGGCTTCTGTGGGTGAGGGTAGGTGGAAGATGACAATCTTGGCTAATGACATCTTAAGCTAAAAGTAAAACCTAGCAGGTGTTTGATGAAGCTGGACTACATCTCAGAAAAGTACCTGTAAGTCAGGAGTCCGGGGGAGAAAACCGAGAGGAGGCAAGCTAGTGTCCTCTGGAAAGTAGGGCAGCACAAGAGAGGTGAGAACTGAATGTCCGACCACATCTGGGGTGGGAGAGGAAGCAGATTCAGAGAATGTGCAGATACGACAAATTCAAAGTGGCAAGTGTGGTACGTTCTCTCTGAGTGACATTCCCCAAGCTCAAATCCTTTTCAAGTGTAGCTATTGCTTTTGTCCAGGTCCCGCACATTTGCATCCATAATAGACATCTCGCAGAGTGCTTTGAATGGCCCTAATGTTTTCCCACAGTTAAGAAGATGAGCCCATTCACAGAAGCGCACGAACTGAAAGAGATGTTTCTGCAAATGGTTCGTAATAGGCACATTCCTGGGTGACAAAACACGCTGAAGATTCCTAGGCTTGTATGCATCAGAGCTGAGTGGGTACATTTGTACAGCTGAACGAGAGAATATGAGTTCCCTGGTTAAGTCTTCAAGTTCTTTCTTCAGGATTGGAAGGATGGATTTTTTTTTTTCTGTTCCAATCCCTTTGAGGTACTGCACCGAAAGGTTCTTTCAGGGATTCACAGTGGCCTGGTGTACCCTGATGGGAGAGCCTTTTCTAAGACATCTGACACATAGATGAGAAACAATGATGTATTCATCTAAGATAAGCTCTTGACAGTATAAAAAGCTCATGTTGCTTAGATTTAACACATTCTTAAAGGTACAAGTAACATTTTCATAATATTCAACTCCCATCCTCAATGGAGTCAATCCAAATCACTTGAATCAGAGGCCAATGAAGTGGGTGGAGGGAGAGGTAAAAATTATGCAAATGTCACATAAGAGAGTTCTTGAAATATACACATTCTGGGATCTCTCTCCATTTCCCATTGTATACCCTCCAAATAGAACTACCTTACATTTACCTGAGGAGGTCCCTTGGAATAGTTTAAAGGAACTTATACATTAATATGGAGCTTTCCACTTCTTGTAAAATTCCACTCATGGAGACCTTAGAAGTGCCTAGATGTTTCTACGAATGCTACTTAGTCACCAACCCCTCTAAACGGAGAGGTTATATTCTTGCTTCAGAATGACATCTTAATTGCGGTAGAAGGTGATCCTACTCCTTGGTGGGGCTCTGATCCTGTCTTTCCTCTCCATTCTCACTGCCATATGTGTCTCAGGTCACCAGCCTCTTTAGATGATTTTCAGGCTCATAGCTGTCATTCAGCATCCTCTCCTTATTGTTTAAAATCATTCTCATGAACATTTAGCTCTTTTTATATTGCTGTCAGAATTCACTTTTAAAAACACAAATGGCTAATGACATTCATTCAGTCAGTAAAAAGACTTGCTATGTTCCATGAGATCCCAGAGAAACAACAGTGGTAAGAAAGAGACCAGTGGAAAGGCAACACAGTCAAGAAATTATTCCAAAGAACACAAATACATAACAAAATGACTTGACCTACTTGGAACATCAGGAAAAGTTAGCCAGAAGTAATGACACCAGAGGATGGTTGTGAAAAGCAGAGAAAGTGGGTAGCTTCCTCTTGACAACGGGAGCAGCATGTGCAATGTATGTGTAAATGAGGGTATATGATATGTTCAAGATGCTGACAGAATACCAACATGGTAGCTGCTGAGAGAGAGGGGGAGGGAGGAAGGGAGGGAGAGAGAGAAATAGTTGACTTAAGTAGCAAGAGCCTAGTTAGAGACCTAAAGGCGGCATTTGGTTTGCATTTTCACTAGCTTTGGCTGTGATGTGAGCATCAGGAGGAAACATTAGTGCAAATGGAGAGATCAAATGGTCTTTTGCCACCTGGATCCAGATAAGAGTCACAGTAACTTGTTTAAGGATGATAACACTGGAAGAGATAAATTGAAGACTTGGATAGATGGTCTGGTAGTGAATGGGTGACCAAATGTATAGGAGAGTATATTGAGAAGATTTAATACCAGGCAGTCGAAATTGCTCAGTGGGTAAGAGTGCTTGCCTTTGTTCCATAGGACCTGAGTTCAGTTTGCAGCATCCCTGTTGGGCAGCTCACAACTTCCTGTAACTCCAGATCCAAGGGGATCTGATGATCTCTTGTGGCCCCCACAGATACCTGTATACACATGGCAGATGCACATATTCATGTATACATGAGTAAAACAAATATTTATTTTTTAAAAAAGTATGTTCCTGACTTAGGAGCTCACACAGGTGATGATGACACTCCCTGGAACACAGATAAGAGCTGTCTTTGGCTGGAAACTGAATGAAGACTTCAAATATATTAAGTATGATGCGAGTTTACGTTTTCTGCTGAAAGTGTTGACCGGCTCTCCATTATCCAAATAATGGAACAAACCTCTTGGAAGCAGATACATAAAGCCCTTCTGATCTACAACCCACACTCCTCTATTGTTATCTATAAACACATTCCATACTTAGTGCAAATGTCCTGAATGCCCCGAATATTTCATAGCTTTATATCATGGCAAACATTCTGATTTCTGCTGGGCAGTTCTTACTCTTCAATCCCTCCTAGGATGCTGAATTAACACTGTAATTCTTTTAGACCCAGTTTAGACATTATCTCTTTTGAACAAGTTCTTTTTCCTCGCCCTAACATTCATATTCATATCTCCCCAATCTTTGTAATTATTAAAAATTGTCAATTTCCTAGTCTGTTCCTCCAAATTGTGAATGCCTAGAGGTTTAGGGCCATTCTGTTCATTTTTATAAATGCCGTGTGTGGCAGTCTATAAATGAATTTGATGATAGGATAAGTAGAAAAAGATTTGAACCATTTCTTTTACTTATTGAAAAATGATATTTAAGCTTCTAGACTATGTCTGGCTAAAATAACTAGAATGCTGGTAAGACTCAAAGATATGAACTTAGGCACCAGTGGAAGATTTAACAATACTGAACTAAAGAATCAATCAATCTTTGTTTACTTGCCAGATTAAAATTTAAAGTTCCAGTAAAGCCATAAGACCATTTATGAAGTCTTTGAATATCCTTTTAGCATGGCCATGAGCTGAACGTAAAGGAAACATTAAGAAATACCATTTAAAGATATTCATTCCTGGTTATAAATCTCACCATCAAACACAGGCAAGTTATAAAAATAGTTCATATTTATTTATTTATTTATTGTGTACAGTCATCTCACAGAGAATTTTAAAATTTAATACAAACTTAACCAAAAATGTTTCTTAGGAGGCAACATCATACCATAGAGAAATAAACACTGTTTTAGGAGAATTGACTGCTTGTGGTGGTGTATGCCTGTACTCCCACTAGGGACTTGGAAGCAAGAGGATGAAGAGCTCAGTCATCTTTGGGTAACCAGTGACTTCAGAGTTAGCCTGAGTTACATGAGTCCATCTCAACAACAGCAATAACAATAAACCAGAATAAAAAACTCCAACCATGTGAAGGCCTATTTTCTTCTACTTCTCCTCTGTAAGAGACTAGATGTAGAGAGGACTTGTCAGGACCAGGCTCAACTTTTCTCTCCAGAAATCCATGTACCTGGTAGTACTAAGTGTGATGTTTGGTTGGAGGTATTTAAAAAAGAACCCACCCACCCACCAACCAACCAACCAACCAACCAACCAACACCAACAAGAAGTTGAGTTCCAAGCAGTGTACCTATTGCATTTTTATGGCAGCCTTGCTGTGTGGGTTATTATCCAACTACTGGAAATTACTCAGTCAACTGTTAGGCCTTCTGAATCATTCTCCAAGTCAGAGTGCATTCTTATAGTATACACCTTCTTAAAGAGGTGTGTGGGAGTGCAGGTGGTTACTAAGAACATGACCATTTCTGAGTTTCCAGGAAATGGGTATCACTGAAGTACATTTGAAATGTTGTAACTAGATTCTAACTAATATCATGTATAGCAACCCATTAAGGGACAAGATGGTCATGTATAGGTCTCATATAATACTATGTGGAATGCTACGATGCAGGCTAAAGGATCACTGAATTCACACCACCCATACACAATAATATATATATATATATATATATATATATATATATATATATATATAACATATATTCACATAATTCACATAATTCCCACACAGGTTTATAAAACCAACAAAAGTAGGCTTTTTGTGTCTAGGACATTTGTCAGAATTATGTCTACTTATTTTACAGTAATTTTTTAATCCCTAAATGTGTTTGGTTTATTTTTATTTGATTTTGCAAAATGACAGCACTTTGAATCATTTGGCACAGTTTAACTCTAATGTATCAGAGTGGCTTGTTAATTATTAACATCTTTTCCCCAATGTGTTTGTTCATTCTCTCATTATTCAGTCAGTCACTTGGCTGAGGAGAAATGTCATGATAATTGGCTGTGAATTCCTCAGTTTAGATTTTTAAGGCAACAGGGACACTGTCAATGTCTCCTTTGGTTTGTCCATGGCTCTGCCTCATGCAGTCACTTGCTTGTGTCTGGGTTTAACAGTCTGTGTGTACCTTATTCATGGCCTCAACTCCCCATTTGCTCCCCGGTGGTAGAGTGATTTTTGTGGATATCCAAAGAGAAAACAAAATACAGCACCAAGTCCACAAACCTCAGCCTCCCTTCCCTTTCCAAGACTACTCACAATCATTCCTGAACATGTCATATTTTAGCTTCGTTTTTCCTAAACCTTTCTTATTCAGGAAGCTGCTGAAGATTTGTATATATACCAGCCTATAAATCCACAAACAAAGGATAAAGCAAATATGGTACATGTTGGAAGAAATGTAATTTTTTTTTTGAGCTGAGGATTAAACCCAGGACCTTGCACTTGTTAGACAAGCGCTCTACCACTGAGCTAAATCACTAACCCGCAAATGTGGTACATGTATATAATAAAATTTCATATAACCACAAAGAAAAATGAAATTATTAATTTACAGGGAAAATCATGACGTTAAGTACAATAAACTGGACACAAAGGGGCAAACACCCATGCTTTCACTTAGATGAGGATTTTAGATATAAAACTTTATAGATATGTGTATGTCTATATATGTGTGCACGTGTAAGTCACAAAACTAGAGAGAAGGTTATAAGAGATGAATACATCTGAAAAGAGGTAGGGTATAGAGTAATGGGTTACATGTTGTAAGAAAATATAAGAAAGAAAATTGGGGGAATAAAAGGAACCAGATAGAATGGGGAGGGGAATACCAGGATGCTGTGGGGGTAGGAGAGTAAATGAGAACAAATTATAAAGATACATATATGAAGATGTCATGATGAGTATTGTTTTGTAAGATAACCTTAAAAGACGATTATTGATGATGATGATGATGATGATGATGATGATGATGATGATGATGTTTTCATAGGAGTGTAGATTTTCCTGGAGTATTTTAATCCAGAAGATCCAAACGAGTAACCTTTTCTGAAGTGAAGGCCAAGTTAATGAGTCTACAGTAGGTCATCCCCAGCGGTGTTCTTGCTGTTGGAGAAGTGCTCACAAATCTTGCCACATTAGGAAAAAGGGCCCAGTGGTCTATTTGGACCTTGATTATCCTCAAGTGATATGGCATCATCAGTAAGTATCCTCTTCTAGTATCTTTTGGTGCTTTTGCTTTGTTTCCTTTGAGATAGTAATGTTTAAATTAGCTTCTTAATTTACTGTTATTTTTATGAATGTTCTCCTTTCACCGTACAATCTAACTGACTTACATCTTGTCATTTGTCCTATTCCATAGCAGAATTTGTCATGCCAGAGCATGGCACATTGGCATTAGGATTGTTTTGAGTTAAAGACACTTGAGAAAAACAGCAGATGCAAGAAGGGCACCCCGACTTTTCTTCCTGTTCCTTGGAAAGCAGGGGGTAAAATACGGTGTGCAACCGCCTTCCAGTGCCAGGGGAGCGAGGCTTTTCTTACCATCGAGATGGAGATTGAGGCAGAGACAAAAGTTACTCTCTTCCAGATTCACTTCCTAGCTTAAGCCTTGGCTTATCACGTTCTCACAATTTACCTTGTCTAATCTTTTTAAAGCCTTTCATCCTAACTTCCGCTTTGAGTCTTTGGTTTCCAAATAAAAGCCCCCATGTATATGTAAAACTGATCAAATAAAATTTGTATTTTCCTAGTGCAGTTCACTACTCCTTAAACCATTGTCCACAATGCCCTGTTAGGGATGCTTAACTGAACTCAGTGGTTGGCAAAAACTTGACAACAAGAAAGGGTTTCTGAATGAACAATGGGCAAAAATTACTTCAGAATCAAATGCAAAAAGAGTCAGGTGATTCTGGCAGGGCTTGTCTATGTTGGGGCTTCACTGCAGCCTGGGTTCTGAACACACAAACCTTTGAATTCTCCATGCTGTCGAATTGCACACCACCAACCATCACTTCTGGAAATAGCTTAGCTTAGATTCAAGACTGTTGTCTGCTATGCATTGTAGTGTCTTTACTGGACACCCGAAGTTTTCTGTTCTTGCAAATACATAAAGATTTAATTGCAAAAATCTAAGACTTCAACTATTTTCGTACTATCATTCCTTCAACACATATCAAATGAGTCTATCCTTGGAATGTATTATGTTAGGATGTTTGATTTTAAAAATCTTCTGTTTGTATTGATGACTTGAATTCTCTTAAAAAAATACGTTAAATAAATTTTGGCTTGAGATTAGGACAGAATTTTCAACAATTTCTGAAACATCCCTAAACATAATATGCCTTTTTGAACTGTGTATTTAGGCAAACTGGCCTCCTTACTATTGATGATTATAAAATCAAAATATTAATCAACTCTGAAAAATGTTGAAAATGCTCTGTGTCCTGAAACATCAAATGTTCAGTTAAGAAATTTTTTTTTTTCTTTTTGAGACAGAATTTCTCTCTGTAACAGTCTGGCTGTCCTGGAACTTGCTTTGTAGACCAGGCTGGCCTTGAACTCCACCTGTTGAGATCCACCTGTTTCTGCCTCCCAAGTGCTGTGATTAAAGGCATGTGCCACCACTGCCCGGACAACCAAGAATTCTTTATGTAAAAATCAACAAGGGATTCATCTTATTAGTACAGAATTTTTTTCTCCTTTAATAAATAGCAAAACTTATCTTAATAATTCATTAACAAAATTTTTTTTGTTGTCCACCTGTTTTATATACCTATGTATCTGGGATCTTATTAAAGCTTGTGTGAAAAGCAGTTGTGAGTGGAAAAAAAAATTTACATCCCTGTCCAATTTGCAGAACAGCAGTTAGTGCAAAAGGGAATTTTGCCTCCTCTGTAAAGCTGTTCTTTGAATACATTTCTACTCATAGAAAACCCAACTCATAACATAAATATGGGTATAATATTATAGTAAATATTAGTCAATTGTATTAACCACCCTAATTTTATTTTTATTAAAGAAAGGAATGAACTCATGGTGTGTTATCTTCTCAGGGTCACATGCTTAAAGAAGACTAATTCTCTTCTGGAGAAGCCATCCATCGACTCGCTTCATAATAAGGGATGGGTACCGAAAAGGGTTGTCAGCCCCTCCCCTCTTCCATTCTGGACTGTTGACTGGCTTCATCTTGTGCAGACAGCCACAGCTGCTCTGAGTTCAGCAGTGCCATGGTCCTGTTATGTCTAGACCTTCCTTGACCTTTGACCTTTACGATCTCTCCACCCCAGATGATAACGTTCTTCTCCATCTCACCACAGTATCCTGCGTGGTGGATCATTGTGTAGTTACAGTTTGTTGTTTGTTTGTTTTTTTTCCTCACATTAGCAGCAACCACTAAAATCCTCATTTTTCCCCCCATCGTCTCACTTGTACCTAACAAGGTCATCCTTAACTTACAGACCTGAACACTTTTAGTATGGTTAGAAGAACCATGTGTCACAAGAGGTGGTTATAACCTGGACCACAGCTAGGATTTGCTACTAACATTATCTATCTGAGACAGTTGGAAGTCTCTTAAAGGAGACAATTATTAAAAATACAACAATATTTTAACATTTATGTTAGTATACAAAGTAATGCCAGGTGGTGGTGGTGGTGGCGGTGGCATAGGCCTTTAATCCCAGCACTTGGGAGGCAGAGGCAGGCAGATCTCTGTGAGTTCCAGGCCAGCCTGGGCTACAGAGTGAGTTCCAGGACAGACTCCAAAACTGCACAGAGAAACCCTGTCTTGAAAAACCATAAACAAACAAACAAATAAGTAAGTAAGTAAATAAATAAATAATGTATTTCATTATGGCATTGTCCTTTTTATATGTCATTATATTTTGTTCTCATTAGCTTCCTTCCTCTGCTGCTCCCCATGGCACCACCTGACCCCCTACATCTGCCTCTGTTCCTTCCTTGAGATAGTTCCCTACTAATGTAGACAGTCTGTCTTGAGAACTTTTGGCGTCATCTTATAGGACACCATTTTTGCTCATGGCAGCCAATGGCAGGTAAGCTTTAGGCGTAGACCATAAATACTACTTTCACATGTGGTTGACTCTTTGTTTCTTTCATTTTTATCTTTAAAACAAACACAAACTATCAGAGACAAAAAGATCATGTTTTCACTGCCTCATTAAAAGTTAAAATATTTTATTCTTATAATAGCATTTCAAATTAATTAATTAATTGATCAATTAATCAATTAATTAATTTTCGAGACAGGGTTTCTCTGTATAGTTTTGGTGCCTGTCCTGAATCTCTCTCTCTGTAGACCAGGCTGGCCTCGAACTCACAGAAATCTGTCTGGCTCTGCCTCCCAAGTGCTGGGATTAAAGGTGTGCTCCATCACTGCCCAGCCTTAATAATAGCATAATTTTAAGAGTGTAATACAATAAGATACTTTACACATTGTTTCTCATTTATTTGTAATTCAATACACTTTAATTCTCTCAAGGAAAATGAAAGAATGCTCTCTTCCAGTATCCCATTTTTCTGTTCCAGAACTCAGATGGTCCTGGGTCAGAATTCTAGAAGCTATATGCTATGAATTAATTGATTCCATAGGTTCTGCTGCTGAAAGGAGGGCCTGGAAGTCTCTCATTTGGACTGCACTCTCATCTGTGGAAATCAAAGGGCCAAGCAATGCAGACCCCCCTCTCTCACTGGACCTCATTGGCATGCTGTGGGGTTCACCTAGTCAGCATTCCCTGCACTTCCATGTCAGTGGCCCATCAGCTTTCTATCTGTCATGAGGCAAATAGAACTTTTGATCCTGATTACCTAGATTAATCTTGAAAATCCTCCTCAGGTTGATGTCCCAGAGAAATTGAAAAAGTTCCCTGTCCATTTGAAATGGCTTCCACAGTGAGGCTGGAACAAAAGAGCCAGAGCTTTGATAATCATCTCCCCTTTCTTGTCATCGTGAGTCCAATTAAACAAATGATGATGTGATCTTTTGTAGATTGTCAGTGGATCTGGTTTTTACTTTTAGTCAGCCCACACATCCTGTGGCCTTTCAAATTCTCTCCTCACCCTTTCTGTTGCCCATAAATATGATGGGAGTGGGAGCTGAAAAGAGTAGGCTTAAGAATAAGATAAATATTCAGAGTTCTCTAGGTGTTTGTCATATACTCTTTACAAGTCACCTTTTCTCTCTGTGAAAAATAATTATGCCACTGACTTTAGCTTGTCAAGATCATCGGACAGCTTTTGAATGCTGCAGGAGACTTCCTCTCAGTAAGACGTTTTAAGAGGACTTTTTTTCATTTTCACTTCTATTCCTGTCTTTAAAGCACACAGCTTCCATTTAAACAAGAAACATGTTTTGCTTTGTTATTTTTTTTAACTGGAAATTGGTTTGGGGAAAGTAGGTACTTGAAAGCAGAAGTGTATTGTCTGCTTCTGAGAGACTAGCGAGGCCACCCTCTCCATCTGTAGGTACCGTCTGGTCTGGTAATGAATTTGTCTACACTACCCAGGTTACAGGAGACACCATCTTTTTTTTTAACCAACAAGTAAAAGTCCTTGACTCAAGGAGGAATACACGTCAAGGGGACACCGGATAGCAGATGGCAATGTGCAGAGAATGATGGATAAAAATTCTGGAACATTCACCTAGAGCAATCAGCAATATGGATCTATATGCAGAAGTACATTTTAGTATCACCCACATACAGGTAGCAATGCTGTAACAAAGGAAGAAGATGAAATAAAATACTCCATGGCTGGGGTATAGATGTCCCATGACCTGGGGAAGAGAAAAGTGTGTCACTCATCTTTCCTTTAATTCAGATGGAAACAGTGACTTCCTTTTGGTACGTGTTAGGAGGATTGAGAGTAAAATAATCAAGGAGAGCTAAGAAACACTTGTGAGACTTTCATATTCAGCAATATGGCATATGCAGGATCCTGCTGTCCATCCGAACATGTTACTAGACAAAGTTTAATAAGGATTTTTGATTGCATAGCTGTGTTTTAATGACAAAAAGGAACTTCCAATCAAGAGGAAGCTGGAAATCAGGAGCTGAGCTCCCTCAAGGACCAAACTTCAATTGCCCCTTGGGACAGGAGACAAAACTTGGGCTCTATAGATGGAAAGCCACATAACTTGGTCTAAAATAAGAACCATATGCTTAGGACAGTATGGCCTAAGGAAAAAATCATATATGTGTGTGTGTGTGTGTGTGTGTGTGTGTGTGTGTGTGTGTGTGTGTATGTATATATATATATATCTACACATATGCACAGATAGACTATGGAAAAAACCTAGATACATTTGTTCTTCACTTCATATTGTTTGAGAATGTCATACACGCATAGAATGTGTTTTTAAATTTACCCCCCTCCAATTACTCCCTTACCCTCCTACCACCCTTTTTCTCTCCCAACTTCAAGTGCTTTTTTTTTTAAAAACTCACCGAATTAGTGTTACTAATCTTTCAATGAGTGTCAGGCCATAGACTGGGGAATAGTTAGCCTCTTGGGGGCAGGATCCTTGAGGAAAATAGACTCCTTCATCAGGCATCCATAATTTGCCAACAGTTCTTCAGCTAGAGGTGAGACTTCATGAACCCCTAACCCTTCTGTTCTGGGACTTTGGCTGGCTTGATCTTGTGTGGGTCTTGTGCATGAAGTCAAGAAACCATGAAGGGACCACAGACAGGTTTCCAAGGAGGGAGGCCAGAATTCAGATGGTATGAAGGAGGTGGCGAGGTAATACTGGTACAGGAAGGGTTAAGTGAGCTAGGTAATAGGAAGGCAGGGTAGACAAGAGAGTATGGGAGGACTAACTAACACTAAAGACCTTTGGAAAAGCCATAGGGAAATCTACTATGGTAGAAGCTTCCTTAAATGTATATGTATGTATGTATGTATGTATGTATGTATGTATGTATGTATGTATGTATGTATTAAATGGGGACAATGACTTTCCTAGACATCATAGGTGCCATGTAGGGATTACCTTTTTGTACTGTTGGTAATTAGGTTCCCATAGACCCCTCTGTAATAATAATAAACACTACAGGCAATTGGCATGGCTCTTGGTTATCCTCCAGAATGTGATTGTAAGATCTTCATGCTGAAGACAACATGTACTCGAGTCACAGGATATGGCGAAACTAAGCTGGTACTGACCCAAGAGCTTCATCTGTCCTGTCTAGCTTTCCTAAAGCTAGAAGGTACTGTGCCTCTCTGCATACTACTGTGGGAGAAAAGTCATGAACAGTCTTTCCTAGCTGTGAACCCAGTGAGCTGTAACAGTGACTGGACTGATAAGACGTGTCTGCTGATGCAATAGTGGTATGACAGTCAGAACAGTTATAAGAGTAACATCACTTTCTGATAGAGTTCATGGCCCACTTTGTGAGATGGAGTGAATGTCTATGACTGTTAACTAAGCCAAGAACCTGTGACTGGATAGGTCACAGAGCCCAGAGCAGAGCAGGGCCTACTATTATTTAGGAATTGATAAGGTATCTTTCAATATTCATTCATTTATTTTTGCAGTAGATGGCACATAGTACAGAGACCCATAACTGGTCAAAATGCAGACAATAAGAGACTGTGGGGTGCTCATCCTAAATAGGACATCCATATCATATCCTTAGAACAACTCAAAGATAATTAAAGAAGAGGGGATTGAAACATTGTAAGCAGCAGAGGTAGTGAACGATTATAGTGAAACTGTTTTGGGGATGTAACAGGACTGATGTATGCAAGTTATATTTATTTTTAAGAAATCTTCATGTAAATTGTCACACATTACTGGCACATTAAATTTACCATGAATTTTTTCTTTACTGGGGAATTTTATGTGGGTTTTTAATTTTTCCAGGGAAATATTTAAATATTGGTCTTTTAAGACAAATAAAGCCTCATCCATTCATTCAAGTAACTGAATTTTTTGTTAACTATCAATTATGTTTTTATTTTTGACTATTCTGTGAGAAACAGTGAGCTTCCATTCAAAACAACTATCCTTTTGTGCATTCTATATTTGCTTCATATAAGATTTCGGTTTTATACAGGTTGAGACTTCAATGGAAACACCAGCAAATCTTGAGCACTGAGAAAGTTGATTGGCAGGTCCTAGGTTTTCAAAGTTAGCAAACAAAGCATGGATTTTGTCACAGCATCTTCACATGCCTTTATGGTTTGCCCCTTGTTCCTTTCCCTACAGCTCTCCTCCCGACTGCACCCCTTCTCCATCTGACTCACTCCCTTCCCGCCCTCCCCCAACAAGTCTGTACTTCTGCCTCCTTATTACACATGTCTTGTCTTTCTTTACATCTCCCACTTCCTTAACATTTCTTTCTTACCTGCCATTTTCTTCCTTCTACTTTCATGACCTATACACTATCCTCGGAGGTATATATCACACACGTACATGTACCTAGCTTCAAGTTCTGCCTCTAATTTTAATAATTTGGTCTTATTCTCCCTTTCATTGGTTTGTCTAGAGGTTTATAAATTTTGCTTATTTTTTTCCAAGACAAAAAAAAATTTAAAAGAATCAGCTCTACATAAGATCTTCTTCGAGTCTTCCAGTTTCTTTCTTTCTTTCCTTATCTGTTATCTCTTACTCTTGAATGTGGGTGGATTTGGAGTGTTCTTGTTAGCTGTAACTTTGAGGTGTACTGCTGAGTTATTTGATGTCATCCTTGGTTTTTAGAGGTAATCATGCAGAGCTATAAACTTTCATCTTTACACTGTCTTGACTGTGTCACAGAGGCTCTGGTAAGTTGTGTTTTAGTTTTTGTTTATTCCTAGGACCTTTGGGGTATTTTTCCTGTATATAGTATTTTTAGTCCAGTTAGCCTGTCTGTGTCTCTTCATTGGTAAGTTGAGGCCATTTGCAGGTCAGATGATTATTGAGAGGTATTTGCCGACTCTTGTCATTTTATTGATTGTTTTTTGACTTGGTTGTTTTGTTATCGGTTCTTTATTTTATACCATATTAGTTTCAGGGCTTTTCTGGTTCATTGTATTGGATTTGATGGTTCCTTCTCAGCTTTCCATTGCCTGTCCATTCCTTTCATGGAATTTATTCTTTTGTGTTCTCTTGTGACTGAAACTTTCTTTCTCTTTAGTATATAGTATTACCTTTAAGTATCTTCTGCAGTGGGGGCTTGATTATAAAGAACTTCCTTAATTTGCACCTTTCTTGAAATGTGCTTAATTCTCCTCCAGTTTCAAAATGATAAATTTGTTGGCTAATCCTGGCTACAGTTACCATAATAAATAGTCTTCCTTTCTTTCCCAGCTTCGGTGGTTTCAAAAAAGAATTCTGTTGTTTTCTGAGGTTTGCCTTTGTGGGTAATTGGTATTTCGCCCCCCTACAGTTCTCAATATTGTTTCTTCGTTTTGTATTTTTGACATCTTGACTGCAGTGTGCCTTCAAATAACAGGTTCTCTCTCAAGATAGTGCACAGCTGTGTCTTTCTGAGTCAGACAGTGTGACAAAATGGGATTTCTTTCAGCCCTTGACCCATCTGGGAGAAGAAGCGCTGACACACAAAACCTGGGACTGGACTTGTCTTGTGAGGGCCTGTGGCTTTCACATGACTCACCTTCAGGAAACAGCTTTTGAGTGGACACTGCAGTGAGGAAGTGTGTGCCTAGGCTGTGTGCAGCTGCTGAGGTAATGTGTGCTTAGACTGTGCACAGCTGGCCCCTCTGTGTGTTGCATCTTTCTTTATGCTTTTCTTTAGTCCCTTCACACCCTTCACGGATTTCTGAAGAATGTTTTGAATTTTTTTCTTTGGGGTAGGGTCTCTTGTTCCTTATTCTGAATCTCTCCTTTGCTGGCTCACCCAAAGGGATCTTCTGGTGTGCCTTCTTACCTGGAAGTCAAGGAGCACTTTCATGTGCTTACTATACCCCAGCAGTTGTTTGATGTGCCAGAAAATCAGAAGTGAAAACAATAGCAAGGTTTGGTTGTCATGGAGTTTGCATTCATTTGAAATGCCACCCACTCCATAGTGTCATGTGGAAGATATTTTTAAAAGGCACCTGTGCATTCAAAAACACAAAAATGTTGAGCCAAGGCTATTTTCTTCAAGTAGTTTATAATTTTGTATAAGATTTTATAGAAATAATAAAAATTTCTAACTGAGATTAGAACTATACTTTCTCAATATTATCACAATTTTCCTAGTGAATTAATAATACCTAGGAAATTTTTGGCCAACCTACTCAAACATGAGGAATATGAAGCGGTTATATTTAATGCAATGAGTCATTATATTAGGTAGTTGCATCTTATGGGAAAAAGAAATGAATGGGATGTTAAGGGATGGGGTTTCTACAGTCTATTTCAAGGTGGCTAAAATAAAATTTCTGAATGTTCAGGAGCAGGGCGCTGTCTGTTTTGTTTATTTATTTTTATTTATTCCCTAGCATACAGCACAATTCCTGGAACAGAATAAGTGCTCGGTAAATACTGATAGAATATCATGCAATGAGTGAATGGCCATGGTCAGTCAGCTCAACCAAACTGCATCACCCAGGCAAAAGAAAAATAAAACCAAAGTCAATTGCATCTTTCCTTTCTGCATTCCAGGAGACCAGAGACAATGAACTTGAACACAGGAATATGTGTTATATCCTTTAAGTGAAAGCTTCATATGAATTAATAGTTATTAATGACAGGATATTAATATAATAATTAATAACATAATTAATAGATTAATGATTATTATATTTTATGATTAATGATTATAATTTTAAATTTAATATTCAGAATTAGTTCTTTGTCCATTATTTATTGAGTAATAAGAATAGAAAACTATATGTCTGACCATACTTGCCAACTAGAGTCACTCACAGGGGTGAGCTGTTCTGGGGATTAAATGGATAAGGCAATGTGTATAACATAAAACATAAATAAATAAAATTGCTGCTAACTTTGATAAAAAATACCCTTAGCATTTGCTGATCTCTTTATCATTTTTCCTTTTTGGTGGTAGTTTGAACCCTGGATCATCATAAAACAAACTAAATTTCAAGTTGTGCCAGAGAATTCAGTCTGCTTTTTTCAGCCAGGAACGTTCTTATTATAATCCGAATTAAGATCCAATTAATTAAAAAAAAAATAAAGGAAGGGAGAAAGAAACAAAGAAAGCCCAGAGAGGCCAAAGAGCTGATCTTTTAACTTCCTGGGTAATGGTGGAGCACATGGGATTGTGGGCAGCATGTATAGCACTCCCCATCTTTTCTGTTGCATGGATGGGAATGAGATGAGAAAGACCACAGCTCCCAGCCAGCAGTATGATAGTAGCCATTGCTTCAGGGCTGGAAGTCATCATTTAAAAACCTTAGAATGACAAAGGTCCTCAATAAATACCGAGGGATATCACAATTGGCTTCAACGTAAAAACTATTGGAACTGATTTGGACCCTAAAATGATTTGGGCTTTACAAGAGGACGCTGGTGATAAATCAAAAGCATGGAAGCTATGCCACAAAGTTAGACTGCCCAGAAGAGAGGAGGAAATGGGAGGCTAAAACATCCCCATAAGTTGCTAAAGCAAATAGGTTGTTCAAACCAAAACAAACAGTGAAATTGGTGATGTAAGCCACTTACCCAGAAGGGGTTTACCAGGCAGAGAATACATGTGTATGATGTAGGCTTTAATTCCTGGGTTGTAAAAGCTGAGCATTCCCCCCAAATATCATGGAGACAGAAACTTGGGGTGAGTGCTAGGGAGTTACTTCTGAGGGAAGGGAAAACTGATCTGAGGTATTCTGGGGGTCATTTTTGTAGTGGCTCAAATATAGAATTACATCTTAACTTCTCCAGATGACCCAGGGTAAACACATGGACTAGTAACCATACCCATTGTACAATCACATGGAGTTTTTTCTTTCCATTGAAAAACCATAGCAAACAGAATTCAAATATTTTCACAGACTCTTATCATTACCCTGTTGTCATGACCAAATAAATATACACTGAGTTTTTAATTATTAGCAATCTGACTAATGCGTGATAGCAAAGTCTACTTGCTAATTGGGATGAAACGCATTTTGTCATTAACAAATCAAAACAATATTGTGTCTGCATGCTACATACAGTATTTGTTTGTCCCCCCCCCCCTTTTCCTATCTAATGTGAAAACACCATTCATTTAGCTCCATTTCATCATCATCTTCTCTCCGAGTTACAGAAGATTGTCCAAGGAACCAAATATTGTGATAGGATGTACTCAGGATCTCGAGCTCCACTCATTAATTTTGGAAATTAAACGGCCATGCTTATTAATGTGAGCTTTCACCACTCGCCACGCTTTCAAAGCTGAGCTGAGAAAACTGCCATGACATGAATCCACACTGGGAAAATGTGAATAATGTCGGTGTTCTTTTTCCCTCGATGGGGGAGTGATTCTTCAAGGGCAAACCAAATTGTTTCTGTTCTATATGCATAGGTTGGAGAGAAGCAGCTTATCAAAAAGACAGGAAATAAGGGAGCAGGGTAGCTATTACAGCACTTCAATTTAGAATTTTTGAATTCGTTGTGCTCAACCTATTGCTTATGGCGGCGCATCTGAAAATCACAGAAATCAATATCAGAGAGGTTTAAAGGTGCACAGCTGGATGGCCCCGTCCATTGATTCCAATTCTTTAAAGTCTGTGCTCTGGGACCTGGGAGGTCAGGCATATGCATTACTGGGCTTAACTGAATTTGAGTTTAGGACATTTTTCCAGGATATGACTTGACAATGGGTTTTTGTGTCCCCAATTCAGTTCTCTGTTTAAATAAACAAATAATCAACACAGAGACAGAAAACATGGAACAGAATGGTGTAGCAGGAATCTTAAAAGTTCTTATTAATAAAAAAAACCAAAAAACAAACAAACAAAAAACAACCCTGAGCCAGGTATTGGGGTGAATGCTGGAAGATCAGAGAAGCAGAACAAGCCACAGCTTCCTTACCTCGCCAGTTCCTCAGACTAGAATCCTCTGTGTCCTTATCCAGAATGAATCTCAGCTGAACTGTGCTGCTCCAAAGCCTAAAAGCTTAACCAGCCAAATGCTTCTAGTTTCTAATCCTCACGCCTTATATACCTTTCTACTTTCTGCCATCACTCCCTGGGATTAAAAGCTTGCTTTCTGGGATTAAAGGCATGAGTCACCATGCCTGGCTGTATTCTTGAACAGATGGATTTCTGCCTCTGGAATGCTAGGATTAAAGGTGTGTGCTACCACTGCCTAACCTCTACATTAATATTGTGGCTGTTCTGTCTCTGACCCCAGATAATCTTAGGGTGCAAAATACTTTGGGGAAAACAATACTACTACAGAATGGTCTTTGATTTTTAACATTCTTGAATGCTGGCACAACCTGGAAGCGACGTAATCTCAGAAGAGTGAGGAGGAAAAAGAACAGCAATGAATGGTGAATTCCAATTCTTCTTTAAAAATGGATTGATTTTACTTCTGTTTATCTGTGTGTGAATGTCTGTGTGTACGACCACAGGTATGCAAGTGTCTATGGAGACCAGAAGAGGGCATTGGATCCCCTGGATCTGGAGTTACTGTGCTTGTGAGCTGCTGGATATGAGTGCTGGGAACAGAGCTCAGTACTTCTGCAAAAGCTGTAAGCGCCCTCCTTAACTGCCTAGTAATCTCTCCAGCCTCTTTCTCTTCTGAAATACTTTTTTGTTGGGTTTGTTTGTTTTGAAATCTACAGTATTACAAAGCGAGTTCATTGGCTTTACCTGGCCTTACCTTATGCTGACAGGCAGTAGCCAGGAGCCACTTGAACCATGTCATCTAATACACTCTCTGCTGTCTTTGCATCTCACCCACTCATTCTCGACTTCTTATTCCTTAAAAAAAAAAAAAAAAAAGAGATTACCAACTTCTGCTGGGTCTCACTGCACTTGGGTGATGCACTGATAAATCCATTTTCTTTGCTATACACCAGACCGTTTTGTTATTTGTATCACTGGAGTATGCTAAGAAACTAAAATTTCATAATTGGTCAGAATAATCCTTGAGCTCCTGTGTGCTGGCTGGTTTTTTCATTTATTTTCTTTTAGTGCTCATAAAAATCCATCTCTGTTGTTGGTATTGAAACCAAATAAGAAATTATTGACAATTCATTTTCAGAATTAGCATATCTGGTTCACACTGGATAGTCAAAAATGCCTGGGAAAATTTGTTTAAATTTCTCATAAAGCATAATAAACATGATAATGTGTATATATTCATAAAGAGATGTATGAATGTCATCAGTTCATCATATATGCAGATGAGTATCTATAATAAAATGCACAGATGTAAAGGGAGATTTTTGCAGTGTTTTCTAATTATGTAAAAGAGAACCATATGGTTGGATATACAAATATGAGTGTAATATAATGTCTCTTCTTTACAAAAGAGATAATTAAAACTCAGATGTTGCCTCAAGTCATATATTAAGATACAAAATTATAATGCATACTAATATACTCTGAATCCAAACCTGGTTGATGTCTATTGCTTATAGAAAAGATTAAATGCACTAGACTGCAATAAATTAAGCACGATAAAATTTATTTATACAAACCAATATTTATTGACTAGGTTAGTGGTTATAAAATAGTCCTTGAGCATATTGGTACCTGCTGCCTTTCATGAGCTTCTGTCCTTTACTTTACTTGCATGGGTCCAAAGACAGACCTAACTGTGTCAGAGAGGGAACAGATGGCTGACACTGAACAACTGACAGAAATACAAAAACTCTGCATCGGGTGGTCGAGGCTCTCTGCTAGACCACAGCACAGGACCCAGAAACCCAGTATATTTATTATATACAGTTGAGCATAGAGCCAGGGTTATTGAATACAGATGACAAGGAGGCAAGGTTATTATAAACAGCTGAACCAGGAGGCACGTTTAACTAATCTTGGTAGATACAGCCTCTGCAAGGGAGCAAGCAGTCTTCAGGCTGTAAACCAAGGTGGCAAAAAGCTACAGTGGACAAGTTCTGCACACACTATCAATATCCACATACAGCCCTAGGGAAGGCCTTGCCATTTCCCATGTGTGTAAGGCATTGGTACCTTGTCTAACAATACACATTCACTCTAGACTTCTCTTGCTTCTTACAGGAGAAGCAGGCTTCTCCTCTGAAGCAGACTTTTGTGTTGCAGCTCATTCTTATCTTTTAAAAGAGAGAATTTAGACAAATATAGTACTGGGAGCTACACCCCAGAGATAATTTACATAACAAACAGCACACACTCTACTAGAAAAAGAAAACACCCCAGTTCTCATACTGATTACCTTTTTTTATTTAGAAAAAATTTAAACAGTTTATTTTCCTTTTATTTATTTGTAAGTCTCTCTCTCTCTCTCTCTCTCTCTCTCTCTCTCTCTCTCTCTCTCTCTCTCTCTCTCTCTCTGTGTGTGTGTGTGTGTGTGTGTGTGTGTATAGCCACAGAGCATTACATCTCCTGTAGCTGGAGTTACAGGCGATTATGAGCTGTTCAGCTGAGTGGCTCGGGAGTCTAAATCTGGTACTCTGCAAGGCTGCAACTATTCTTAATGATTAAGCCATCTCTTCAGCCCTAAGATAGATTTGGGTTTTGTTTTTATTTTGCTTGAAGGCAGGGTCTCACTATGTAGCTCTGGCTGGACTGGGACCAGGCTTGCCTTGTACGCATTCAAGTCCACTTGCCTCTGCCTCCCAAGTGCTAGGATTAAACATGCACGCCACCCTGTCCAGTGCTGGATATCTGCTGTGTTTGTAGTTTACCTTGTTTTTGAAAGTATTTTGGTTGTTCAATGAAGAGTGTGAAGACATGCCAAACACAAAAACTAATCCTGAGCATGAGATTTTAGAAAACATTGTCCAAAAATTCTGCAAATTGTCTCTTATTTTTACGTTTTGTGTTCATGTGTGCACCCATATGTGTGCAGTTTCATGTGCATATCTGTGCATGTGTGCATGTCTGTGAAGGCCAGAGATTGCTGCCAGTTGTCTTTCTTGATCATTCTCTACCTTATTTTTTTAAGACAAAAAATCACTGAATCTGGAGCTTACCAACTGTATTAGGCTGATTGGTCAGTGGTCTGTATGGATCTCCTGCTCAGATCCCTCTATGCTGGGATTCCAGGCCCACACTACCACATCTGTCCTTTTAATGTGCTTTCTGGGGGATCAAACTCAGGTTTTTATGTTTGCGTGGCAAGTACTTTCCCTACAGCTGTCTTCCTCAGCCCCACAAATCGCCTTTTATTAAGGCAATGGATACCAGAAAGTCTATTGACTAAGAACCTTGGAGTGACACCTGTACCACAGTTTATTATTGTCAGGATGAAAGGAATTGTAGGATTTCCAAAAAAGAAGGAGCAAGGTATGCAAGGTATAGTGGGCTGGAATTACTCTCACTCCTAGGCAAGTCCACTGCTCCGAATTTGTGATCCAGAGAGTTTTCCAAACTGGCAAACTGGAGAAGTTCCTTCCACCAGTTCACCTGTGGTTTTCTCCTTTAAGGGACAGGTCTGAAGGACATGTAGGATTTGTGCTTTGCAAAGCACCTTGCACATCATGGTTTGATACAGTTTACCTGCTCTGTGATTCAGAGGACAATATGGAAAGCTGTTTGGTTACATTTTTATGGCTGAAAAAAAATTCATTGTTAGAATTTGTATTTCAATAGAGACAGCATCCATGATTCTTTCCTCTTACTCTAGCTGTTTATTCTTTAATATTTGTAAATCAGCAGAAATGTAGCTGACACTGTGCTATTGCTACATAGAGTTTATTACCTACCCAGGCAATGATTTAATTACATGATCAAAGTAAGTACAATTTAGCTTCTTCAGTTGTATCTTCATTTAAATAAAATACTAGTTTTGGTTGAATTATTGTCCAGTTCATAGGGGAGTATAGCTGAGTTTATCTGCTATGGAATAGAAAACATTGACTTAGCAATATACCTTTTGATTTTCAGATAATGACATAGTTACTCAAGATGACACCCATTTCCCCTATTTTCTGTAATGAAGAGTGACCCTTTGATAAAATTACAGCAACAAAATGTAGCTGGGAATGGTTCTAACATTCCGGAAAGCATGGACAACTCAAAGGGAGTTGTGTATCTTCTTCAAAACTTTCCCCTCCTGAGTTAGATCAGTGATTTTGTACAACCTACAGACTATGTGAAGGATGACAGGAAAACAAAGCACAAGGGACCAGGGTCTTTAAGACCACTGACTCCCTTGCAGCACATGCCTTGGGAGTTTATGCACTTGGGCATGATACACTTCTTTTTCTTGGTTAAAACATTTCTATTTTGAGTCTCCCGTTGCTACACAATATCTTCTTCTCATAATTAGATAAACAAAAATTCAAGCCCCTCAGAGAGAGATGATGGTTGGAATTCTGAACATTTTAAGCTTTAGAGTTTTGAAATGATCAGGCCGTGCCACATTTCTTATATAACACCTCACATTTTAGAGAGTTCTCTAGATGTGAACTTACTTGATCTTATGGCAAAGCTTGTAAAGAAAACAGGAAAAGTACTAATGACTTCATTTCAGGGACAAGAGAACTATGAGTCAGAAGCATTATCACATGCCTAAAATATGGAGTGGATTAATCACCCCCACACCTGAAATCTAGGCCACCCTGGTTCAGGGGTTTCCTCAATATGATTCTTGAATGACAGAATATCCTTTCTATGGCATTCAATGACCATAAGGGGTTAAAAGAGGCCCCACATTTCTGTTGTAGCAACTCAAATTTAAAATGTAAGTCACTTTGCTTCTTCTTGTTCTCATGTGGTCTTTATTTATCATGGTCTGTGCTAGAGAGGTCTCCAGAAATCCACAATGATACCTTCACTGTAGACTACTGGCAATGGTGGAGAGAAAGCCTTAACTGGCCTAGTCTGGTGATCAGATGGCCAAACACCCTAACTGTCGTCCTAGAACTCTCATCCAATAACTGATGTAAGTGGATGCAGAGATCCTCGGCCAGGCCCCAGGTGGAGCTCCAGGACTCCAATTGTCGAGAAAGAGGAGGGATTGTAAGAGTGTGAATTGTTGAGACCAAGATTGGAAAAAGCACAGGGACAAATAGCCAGACTAATGGAAACACATGAATTATGAACCAAAAGCTGTGGAGCCCCCAGCTGGATCAGGCCCTCTGGATAATTGAGACAGTTGATTAGCTTGAACTGTTTGGGAGGCACCCAGGCAGTGGGACCAGGACCTATCCTTAGTGCATGAGCTGGCTGTTTGGAACCTGAGGCATATGTAGGGACACTTTGCTCAGCATGGCAGGAGGAGACTGGACCTGCCTGTACTGAATCTACCAGGTTGAGCTGAATCCCCAGGGGAGTCTTGGCCTTGGAGGAGATGGGAATGGAGGGGAGGTGCTGGGGGGAAGGCAGGGGCGGGGGCGGGGAGGACAGGGAAACCCATGGCTGATACATAAAATTATAACACAAATATAATTTTAAAAAGTAGAAATAAAATAAAATTTTAATTTTGAAAAAATTAAAAAATAAAAATAAAATGTAAGTCACAAATTTAGAAGGACTTTAAATCTTTTTGGAGGCAACTAAGAAGAGAAGGTTGAATCTGGGTGTCTGGGCATCTAACCCTGAATCTGTTCAAACTCAACTACTTTGCTATTAAATGAAAGGAAAGGAAAAGTATTATCTCTAAGGAATCTTCTCATCCTCTGATGGTTCATTATAGTCTGCTTCTTATTTTGGGAGAAATCTTATAAAATCTATGAAAAGATTCTATCTAGCTATAACACTTTTGGGCATACATAAGTATTCTACATTCTACTATAAAGATATCTGCTCATTAATGTTCACTGATGCTTTACTGACAATAGCCAGGAAATGGAACAGCCTAGATGTCCATCAACTGATGAATGGATAACAAAATGTGGTACTTTCAAGCAATGAAATATTGTTCATCCACTAGGAAAAAATGGAATTATGAAATTTTACAGGTAAATTGAGTAAAATGGCAATTAATTAACAGTGAGGTAACCCAGACCCAGAATGATAAACATCACATGTCTTCTCTCATCTGTGGATATTAGCTTTGAGTCTTCAGAAATGTCTCATTCGGAATACCATACAGGTCAGTAACTTAGAAAGAGGCCATGGAAAACTGCTTTCAAGGGAGAGGATATAGAACACGGTGATATAAATGCTTAAAGGGAAATAATGGTGTAGGAAGGGTTAAATAGTGATATTGAATGGAGGACAGGATTGAGGGCAGAATATGGGGAGGGATTAAAAACAGTTAGGAAAAAAATCATATGGAAACTAAGTACAACTGTAGAAGCTTCTTAAAATATGCATATATGTATACACAAAAGGACTTAAAATAGAGTTACCCTATAAAGTAGCAACAGTAGCACTACTAGATACCACAGGCTAACAAATAAAAAGCATAGTTTCAGGAATGGATCACATCTTTTAGAGATGTTGGCCATTGAGTTTCCATAGATCCCTAAGCATCACTAACTATTGCCAAATGCTCTTGGTTACCCTCTGTAACTTGATAGTAAGACTCCATTATAAAACATGGATAGCCGGGTGGTGGTGGCTCACCCCTGTAATCCCAGCACTCGGGAGGCAGAGGCAGGTAGATCTCTGTGAGTTCGAGGCCAGCCTGGTCTACAGAGCTAGTCCAGGACAGGCTCCAAAGCTACAGAAAAACCCTATCTCGGAGGTGGGGGGGGGGACATGGATAAATCAAGCTGGAACTGACCTGGAAGTTTCATCTCTACTGGTTAGCTTTCATAGTTCTGGAAGGTACTATGTACGCTAACAAAAGAGAGAAGTAATCAACAGTCTTTACAAGCTATAAATCCAAACTACTGTAATCATAACTGGATTGGAAACACATGCCCACTAGTATATTAATGGCACAGGGATCATGAGAGTAATTACCACTTTTTGATTGGACTTAAGCCCTGCTCTGCAAGATGAAATACATACCATTGTTTGTCCAAGGGTCTGTGACTAGAAAGATCACAAGTCCTAGCGGAGAACCTATAACTATTATTTTGCCAAGCATATATAGTATTAAACCAATTTTAATGACTTATCATTCTATACATAGATTAATGATCCTCTCAGTCACTACCAGAGAAGCTTCTATTTGCAGTAGATGATGATTAATACAGAGACACACAACTGGTCAAGTAACAGAGAATAAGAGAGTTGGGAATGCTCAACTCTAAATGGAACATCTATGTTACATCCTTCCTCCCAGGACTAAGGTATCTGCAGGAGAGAGGGCAGGAAGACCATAAGAGTCAGAGATGGTGGATAACTATATACAAATAGTGTCTTCTGGACACAACATGGCAGTTGAAGAGAAGACTCATGGTGGTTGTAACAGCACACACAGGACCTGTGCAAGCTCAAGGAAGACCAAACTCCAGCATGGAGAGGGGAAGTGGCACAAAGTCCCATTCTTAGAAAAGGAACTATTGGCAAATGTGAACTGGTTAGAGACAGAAGGTCTCAGTCTTCTTTAAGAGGATATCCCCTGCTTGGTTGACCGTACACCAGTGGAGAACCACATGTCCAAGAATTTATAGGCAGCACAAATTGAACTTTATGGATGTCAAAAAAAAAATGAGGACACATAGTTGGATGGGGAGGAAAAGGGATATATCTGGGATGAGTAGGGGAAGGTTAGAGTATGATCAAAACACATTGTACAAAATTCTCAAAGAACTAAAGAAAATATTTCCATTAAATATTTAAAGCCATCCTATTCTGAGAATCAAAACTTTATAATGAATATCTTTAATACATTGGATGATTGGAGTTACTTCAATGTCTGTTGGTTTCCATAGCAGTAGATTTGACATATTTAGCAAATAAAAATTAAGATGCATAATTATAGACCAAGTTCATGTCAACAATGGATATTTCTTTAATGTAACTATTTCAACATTTTGGAAATACTTTTACTAAGTGTTGGTTTTGGTTTATCTGTATTTTATATGGCAATGCTGTTTGTAGATAGATGAACCCCGGCTTGCATACACACTAGCTCGTCCTCTGTTTGGAGCACTTCTATAACATATAAATCTGTCAGTCATTTTGCCTGTGGTTTAAGGAGTGTTTGTTGGATATTCTTGTTCAGGAGTTATACTGGGTTACATGGCAGGATAAAGAGGGCACGGAGCTCCAGCTGATCAAGGCAGATTCTACAGTGTTCTCCTGGAGATAATTTGTGAAAGAAGAACTTTCCCCTTCTGTCGGCTGCTTCCTGATTGCCATGGGAGATATAGGACTTTTGGTGGCCCCATTCTATAGCATGGTCTTGGGAGCCATTGAGAAAGCTGTGCCAGATTCTGCTCCTTCAACCATTGTGCTCACCCTGCATTGACGCATCCTGATGCTCATCCTGTACCTCATTGAGCTCAAATGTGTCTCTTTTGCAACTGGACCATGACTGATACAGTTCTCTAGCTATTTTAGGCAGCAATAGGAAGAGGAAAATGACATCAATGGTATTTTTAAGCTTATAAACAACAACATGAAAATGAACACTCATTAAACAGTGGCATAGAACCTTTGTCAGGCCACTATAAATCATTCTGTTTTGACTTATCAAATCCCTTTTGTTTTTCTTTGAGTTTTAGTTCATTGATAGATGTTATTTATTATACTGAAAACATGAAGCAGATATAATTTTACATGCCACTTTTCTCCCTTATCAACATGTCATTTTCTTTTCTTTTCTTTTCTTTTATGCTGTGGTCTCTGTAATTATTTTAATGGCTCTGTAATAGTTTTTCTACTTGCTGTATCATAACTCATTTAGTGATTCTCTTTCTTCTGGATGTAAAGGATTTTTTCCAGCATAAATATCCTTTAGTTAAACTGAGCTTTTTCTATCTCCTGAACAATTCTTTAAAATAAATTCCTAGCACTGCAATAGGATAATTGGGTCAAAGGCTGTGAACACTCAGAGTCTTTTAAAATGTTTTTCCAAATTGCTTTTTACAAGGGGTATAGAAAAGACAATTTCAGTTGGGTGGCAAGTGTACTGATGGTTAAATTAAGGCAAGCCAGGGAAAGCTGACACCATTCAGAATGCTGAAGGCACACCACCCTCCCACCCTGATGCTCAGGGAATCTGCAGGCTGCTTGTGGCAGGATTGTGAGGGAAATCACAGCGGTATTAGGAGGATTTCGTTGTGACAGAACATTATGTTCTCAGATTCTGTAAATGAAGTGAATCTTATTTACTTCCAAATAATTTAAAAAAGTGTCTCCTCTGAAGCCAGAAGTAGCTTTCCTGGTCTTACATCTGTTTTCATTCCACACTTCGTTACTTCTTCTGCAAAGAGAGACTCATTAGGAATTTAGCTTGCTTTTGCTAGTCTATATGCATAGCAAATGCTTAGTGCTTGGTCTCAGATGCAGCGCAGAAATATTGCTATTGATTAATATTAAAAAACACCTGAGGACCCCCTACAACTCATTAGCACAACCCGCCCCCATGACAAGATTAGAGAGAATATTTCTCCAAGGAAGTTGAAAATACAAAATTGTCTTCAATACCACCATCATCAGAAAAGGGCAAATTGAACCCATAATGTCAGACATTTTGGGATGACCATTATTAATAACAAGAATCAATCAATAAACAAAAACAAAAGTAAAGTGTTAACAAGGATGTTGAGAAAGGAAATCCTTGTGTACTGCTGGTAAGAATGCATACTGGTGCAATCACTGTGGGTTCTTAAAACATGGATTGGTATTACAATTAGTATTTTATCTGACTACGATACTTCCATGTACATGCCCAAAGGGGAGGAAATCAATTCCTTAAAGACGCTTCTGAGCCCCCACGTTCATTGCAGCATTCTTTGTAGTAATCAAGATGCAGAAATAACCTGTGTCCATCAACAGAGGAGTGAGATAATGAAAAGTAATATGAGATAAAGAAAATGCAATATGTTGTGTGTGTGTGTGTGTGTGTGTGTGTGTGTGTGTGTGTCTGCTGAGCTGTGCAAAAATAATATTTTTGTTTTAAAAAACATTTAAACTAAAAATTTTTGTGCATATGAGACAAGACTCAAGACTCCAACTTCTTCAGGCTGAAGCTCAACCTTCACTTAGAATATTTGGATCTCTCCCCCTCACAGAGCACAGCCTCATGGGAGATGGTGATAAACAAGGAAACAAGCAAAGAAACTATCCCCATCACTGAGGAAAGTCAGGGTAGGAAAGAAATATTATTTAAACATTGGGGCCCCAGAGATGTCTCAGTGGGTATGAGTACTTCCGCAAAGACCTGAATATTAATTCCCTAGCACCCATATAAAAAGGGCAGATATGGCTATGCATACCCATTACTCTAGAATTGGGGAGCAGAGACATGTGCATCTCAAGAGCTCAACAGTCAGCTGTCTTAGCCTAAATGGCAAACTTCTTGTTCAGTGAGAGACCTTGTCTCAAGAAAATGAGGTAGAGAGTGACAGAGGAAGACATCTGTCCCACTCTGGCCTCCAGATATACACCACACACTCAGAACACACATACAACAACTCACCACCAAAACAAAACAAAACAAAACAATATGCCTAAATTAAAGACAAAGAAGAGATGTATATTTGCCCTGTGGCTCTCTACATTTCATAAGAATTTCCCTTTGTGGAGTCTTAGCTTCCATCATGAATGTTCAAAATATCCACAACAATCATGTTACAAGTTTATTAAGCTTCAAATTCTACCAAGCAGGGGCTCACGGCAAGCAACAAAAGCAAAACAGTTATTAATATCATCATTGTCAGACCACAATAGAAAGAACATTTTTAACTCTAGAAGCGTTCCATAAGAACAATTGCCTCAAATTGAATTCATTTGGCTCTCCAGAAGCTCTGTACATTGTCCTTACATTTTTCATTTTGCCTCTGACAGCTTATAACTTAATTTTGAACTGGCCAATGTCCAAGGTTTGGGACTTGGGAAGTACTGGGGTAATGGAAAGACCTTATCTTTGGAGTCAGAGAGATTTGACTTTAAATGTGGCTTCTCCACTTGACCTTGAGTCACTCAAAACATGGGTTGGAGCTGTCCTGAGAGAGAGGGTGTGAATTTAGCCTTGTGTACAGGGGCAAGCGAGGGTTTCTTTCTTTCTTTCTTTCTTTCTTTCTTTCTTTCTTTCTTTCTTTCTTTCTTTCTTTTTTTTTTTTGTGGAGCTGAGGATCAAACCCTAGGCAAGCACTCTACCACTGAGCTAAATCCCCAACCATCATGCCCATTTTTGTCCCTTCTCTTCTTTCTGTCTTAGTCACAAAACAGCATCCTGACTTTACTTTCTCATTATTTAATTTTAATTGATATAACTTTTCAGTTATTAACTTTTCTAAAAGAAATCTGTGAATATCAATTATTAGAAAAATAGCATAGGAAACTTGTAACTCATTCTTATAATATTTTAAACACTCACCAAAAAGAAATCAAACAAATGCAAAACACAAGGGTAATTTCAGTCCATTTCTCAGACTCTTACTGTATCCTTTGACATGAACTTAGAACCTCAAGAAAGTTTTAATACCTGGTGTTGAGAGACGTACAGAGGTATAGACAGAAGTAGGGGAGACCAGAAAGCTTCTTTAGACATTGTCCTGCAATAAATCATTTCTTTCAATGTTCATTTTCATGCAGGGCTTTGTGAACATGGGATTGGGGAAATGTCTGCAAAGTTGACATGAAATACTAACTTTGAATGACTATCGTTAAATGACTAGATTCCTTATAAGAAATGAATTTGGACACAGCCCTGAAAAAGGTAGCCATGTTAAAGAAAAGGGAATGATCAGAGGGATGTAGCCATAAGCAGAGGGTGTAAAGAATGCCAGGAACTTCCAGAATCCATAAGGAGGCAAGAGAAGGCTACTTTCCTGAGCTTTCTAAAACCATGTGGCCTTACCAAACACTTCCTTTCACACTTCTCATCTTTAGAAAGGGAAAGGATAAATTTCCATTGCCTTAAACCAGTCCATTTGTAGAGAGAAGACTTCTAGATGCTTCTTGTACAAAACACCAGGAAAAAATGGTTCTCTTAAACAAAGCCTGGAGGTCACTGTCAGCATGAAGAAGAGTTTAGGAAAATAGTGAATGTGGACAGGTGCTCCCATGAACCCATCGCCACGTGCTTAGCCGTCTCATGGCTGCAAAACTTCCATTGACTTAAAAAAAATAACTTGGAGGTTGGGGATTTAGCTCAGTGGTAAAGTACATCTGAAGACATTGTGGAAGGCCTTTGGACCCTTCCTTTGCCATCTGGAGGAAGGAGGCCTTTCACAGACTGATGATGGGCAGATTCCAGAAAGCTTCCATTTCTGGCAGAAATGATAAGCCCTTTCCTGAAGAAGACTTGGATTTTTTTTCATAATACCCAGCTTTTGCAAAAGGCCCACTGGGGCTCACCACCATACTTTCTTGGTGCAGTAAGTCCATTGGATACTTCTGTTTCTTGCTCATCATACCCAATGATGCTTCACCACTGTTGCAGGCTACTTTCTCTTGCTTTTTCTCCTCAGGTGTTTAGTTTCTATCTTTGCATGGTCTGAGGCCAGAGCCTAGTGAAATAAGTTATAAGATAGAATTTGCTCCCCAAGATTGAATGTACAGGTAGGCAATGGCCAGCCACAAAGACAGTATGGTTCCCAAATCAATCTCATATGATGTACTACTTCTATTTATTTAGTCTAGCTCAAAGCTTCCCATTCCAACCCACAGGTACCTGAAGCTTCCCACAGCTTGTTTCCTTACCCTCTCCCTTGTCTTAGAATCTCTGCCAAATGCCATGGTAGTGGCCAACTGCCCTACCAAAGGAAGTTCAGAGTAAACATGCAGGTCTCTTCTTTCAGAAAGAAGTTCAAGAAATTTTAGAAGACAAACCCAGACATATTAAATTTTTACAAGGTGTGTTTGAGCCTTAAACAGTTTCTGAATCTGGAGACACTAGATTTCACTGCTTAAAATTTGGAGTAGGTGGAAAAAAACTGTTACAAGATTGTAGTAGATGTATGACAGAAATTGTTTAATTTTAGTGGAAAGTCCCTAGTTGGAGGTTACTTGAAAGTTTCTGGTGGGGAAATTCTATGGTGTCATTTTACTGTTTATGTTGGGCTTAGTTACATAAGAATTCAGAGAGAAAGAGCTTAGCTCTTGCAATTTAAAAAGGGGCTATTAATGAACCACCCTGTACGACAATAAGTCAAGCAACCCAATCATACACAAGATGTTAAACCAGGATGTAGCAGTTCTTTTTTTATTGACTGGCTTATGTTATCCCTGGCGAAGAATTCTGAAGCAGAAAGTCGGGTTCTGGTGAATTCTTCAGAAGAGCTATTAAGTCATCAATGAAGACATGAGGCACTGTGGGTACCTGCTCTGCCTTCATTAGATGGGGATGCTGCCTGGGCGGCACAGCCTCTGGGGTACTCAGCCTGAACGTGCAGAGCAAGAAAGGATGCTGTAGTCATTGCAGTGCCTATTGTCACATGACACTGAAACCAATGGCCTAAATTGTGCTCCAGCCAGCAAGTGGCTGGTGCCCGCATTTCTCCGTGGCTGACTTCTTGGTGCACTTCCTGACTCACAGAGATGCGTTGTTTGTGTTGTCTAACTTCCTACTGATAGAAAATGTGTCTTCATGCCTTCCTTACTTTACCGCCCCTGCCTTCACTGTTGGTTTTTTACCCTTCTTCTCCTCCACTTCCTTCACACTCTTTGCCTCCTCACTTCTTCTTCCCTTTCTTCTTAAAAAAAAAAAAAACTCTCCTCTTTCTATTTCTATGAGAACTATTTACTATTCCTGATGAACACCTCACATGATGAAGACAGGCGTTCCAGGGTTCATTTAAATGACTTGTAGGAGTGACCAGTTCTAAAAATATGTGTGCATATATTGCCTTAGCATTTTAAACAAGTTTTTCTTTGAGTTCACCATTCACCACTGATAGGAATTTCTCAGTGACAAATTAAGAAAACTTCACTACAGTCTGAGCTGTGTGGTGAAAGGATGGCCTTCTGAGGGGAGAAGATCTTCTGTGGACTCACCATGCTTCAGACAATGCAGTAGTGAGCTCACTGGGTCCCTGCAATGGGGTTTATAGAGGTGGGGTATTGTTAATGAAATCCAGGGATTCATTGGGAGAGGGTGGCACAGATTCTGGCTTATCATGTCTCCCAGAAACAGAAGCTTTCTGGAATCAGCCCATCTATCAGTCTGTGGAAAACGATGGCCTCCTCCCACCATATGGGCCTCATGATAGTAATTGCTCATCCTACGTAGGTGCCAAGCACAAGCTGAGTGTAAAAATTGAAACTATAAAAATTTCAGTGGTTGGGGTGTTTCTACCAACTGTTTGGCTTGCCATGCCCAGAAGGCATGATGACATGATAATCTTTTGTCAGGAATTGTGTGGGAAAGGGACGCAAGGAAATCTTTTGGTGGAATTTTAACAGTGTCATCACTGCATAGAGTTTATTTTTTTACTTTGTTTATGTTGATTTTATTTTGTTTATTTTATATTATGTGTATGAATGTTTTGCTTTCATGCATGTCTGTGTACCATGTGTATGCCTGGTACCTGTGGAAGCTAGAAGAAGGCAATGGATCCTGTAGAATTAGAGTTACAGGTGGTTGGGAGGCACCATGTGGTTCCAGAAATCAAACCTTGATCCACTTGAGAGGCATTAGGGCTCTTAGCTCTAAGGTATCTCTCCAGCCCCTGGAGTTTATTTCTTTTAAAAGTTTGATAATTTTCAGCCAGGATGACTTAAACATCCAATTTCACTTTTTAGATATCCTTCCTAGTAGGCATGATCAAATTTTTCCTGGGCTGGGAACACTTCGATAGGTTGGACTACAAAAGCCACTGTTCCTATTGAGGCTGTTGCTCCCCTCTTTCCATGGCTAACTAAGCCCTTTCACAGATCACATTGTAGCTCTTTAACTATGACTGAACCTTTTCATTTCTTTATAGTTAAAAAGTTCTGGGCCTATGTAGAAGTCTTTCTAACCAAGATGAATTTGTTCAATGCGTTTCTAATCTTTATGCATTGATTTTTGCTCTAACTCTCAGAAAAGAAATTTATTTCAGAGTTTGAAGAGACGCCTCTCTCCAGCTCATAAGAACTGTCAAGAACTCCTACTTAAAAAATAATCTCTTTTCTTATTCAGTGATTGACTCATTTCTTGAGTGTCAACCCTCACAATTATTCCTTGGTGAAAAAAAAAGCGAAGAATGGTAATGAGAGCATGGAATTTCTCACTCACAGTTCAGAGGAGAAGTTTGATGTTATGGTTTTACTACCGAAGCACTTAGGTCCTTAGCACGTAAAACCCCTTGAGGGTTCAGTTGACAACAATCTCAAAGTCACACGACATCTTTCACTATTTGGTAGTTATATGGATATCAAATGTGTAAATATTAAACATCAAGTGAGTGATATTAATAGGAATAATGAAAGTCTTTGGGGCTTCAACTCATAAATTTGTAAATTAGTAGTAATAATAATACAACCATACAAGGTTATTATTTAAATTCTTTGACAATTTTGTACATGGAAATCAAGAATTTTTGGTCATCTTTCATCATCTGTCCAATGTCTGAAATCATAATTTGTCAAAATGTACTATTCTCTAGCCATGCTATTTTAATGACAGTGATAATAATCCTTAGCTTGTAGAGAATACTCTGTGTGTTATGTGATACTTCCCAGATTCCTTCCTTAGAACTAAATATTATTGTCAGTGCTCAAAGTCTTCTTGTATTTCCACTTTGCCTAGGGTCAGTTTCTTAGGGACTGTCTACAGTGGTGATAGTCCCCTCAACTTGAGCCCCTACTTCAGAGCTCACCAGTGTCATCAGCTGAATCCATCTTTGAGATTGGATCAGAGTTGAAGTCCCCCTATGCCATATGCTTCCCTTTTGTTTCTTTGTGCAAGACTGATCTCAAGATTCCTTCCAAATTCACAACCTGTACACCCATCTCTGTTTCAAAGTCTTCTTTGCAAATGATCCAGACTTCAGATTTGGGTACCAGGTCCAGGAAAGCAGATGGTGATATGATACCATGGAGCTGAATCAACTCATGATTAGTTGGAACTATTGAATTGTGGGACAAAATAGCCCTTGGCACTAACCAATGCAGTTATTTAAATGCTCACTGGCAATGTCCTAGGGTGGTATACTTATGAACTTGAAGTATACCATCAGTGCCAAGTGTCAGTTGAACTAAAAGTGCAATGGAGATGAGCTAGAATTAATACGATTTTGCTCTAGGGAAAAAAGTAAGACTAAATGATTAATTGACAACAAAGCCAATTGGGAAAGCCAGAGGGCTTCATTGGTATCATGTAATAAGGCTTGTATTTCCTTAAATGGATGGCCAGCGAAAGCAGAAATCAGTCATGGCCTTCTCCTGGAAGAAGTGAGCTTCAGAAGCTTTCTACTTTGCCAACTCAAAAGCCCTGGTTGGACTAGAAAGGGGCCTGTACTCACTGAAGCTTTCAATTCCTTTGAGCTTACAGCTGTGCAGGCTGGTGCTCCTCCCTGTGTGAAAGCCATCCCTTTTGCAAAGGGACAACATGCATTGACTCTTACCTTTGTAGCCACTGGGCTGAGGAAAGGTGACATGACTGAAATGTGAGACACAGACAATATCTATTGTCCAGAGTTAGCAGTAAATGTGATTGTTCTCTGAGGATGATGGAACAGAACAGGACAGAATATAAGTTTAGACAAAAGAAAATTTTATCAAGAAAGTGCTCCTCTGAGATGTGAAACTTAACACCTATGAGCACCTGGGAAATGCTAATATTGCTTTAATAAATATGGAAAGATGATGTAGGAATTCCAGAACTGATGTTTTAAATAAATAAAGAAGAAATGGAAAGGTCCAGAAAATGAGCTTGTGAGAAAGGATGTAATGTGTAGTTCTAAAATTTTTATCATAAGTCCATTAGGGAGCCAGAAGGCCATGCAATAGCCTATGTCAAATATGACATAGACAAGAGTGGTAAGATCAATAACTCCCATTTACCATTTGGGAAATTCCAATCTATGTTTTCTTGAGACAAGTTTTCCTAAGATAGAGGATGCTCCCATGAAAGCCATCATAGTTTGAACCAAGGCACACTCAAGCCGAAATAAACATAGGAAGACATCCAATTCCCCCATACTGCTGTCTCAACACTTATATTCCAGCTAGCATGGTGAACCTTTGCTCTGGTTGCAAAAGAAGAACCCTTGGTATATTTTCCAGGGAGATTTGTGCCCTCAAAGCAGAGCACACATGTATCTGGTTTTCTATATAGTGCTGCAAGGGTAAAACCCACACCCAGAGGTGAATGGCTTGGATGACATGTGTAGAATCTTGAGGAGGAAGATTAAAAGACTGGACACAAAGAAAGATAGAAGGACAATCATGTAGACAGACTCTCAGAGGAGACACTGATAAGCCAGAGTTGAAACTTGCCAGCCCCCCTCTCCATTTTCCAAAGCACTGTTGCATAGATACATGAAATAAGTGGCTATCATTGGAGGGATAGACATGGACAGAACATCCCATATGAAGAAAGATGATTGAGTGACAATGATTGTTCAAACCAGAAGCAAAGATCAGTAGTGAGCCACCAACATAGCACCACCTTTCTGGAAGACATATATTTGAAGGGAGCAGTGATTCATTTGTAGGAACAGACACATACTCAACGTACTGGTAGTTGGCTTCCTAGCCTCCTAGGCTTTGACCAGCACTTCTCTGGGACTTGCAGAATATTTCACATTGAAGCAAGTATCTCACTGTATCAGACACATGGGTTTACTTCATAACTATCCAGGTATATAGTTAGGGGTCCATGACAATAGCAGTCACTGTTCTAATAGAATACTAAAGCACCCTGCTGGACTGACAGAATAGAAAGCCAACCTGTTAAAAGTATAGATGAAATGCTAGTTCAATAGTAATGCTTTGCCAAGAAAGGGATTTACCCTTGGAGACTCAAAGTATCTTAAATAAGATTTTTTAATGGTGATGTACACTTAGTAGATAGACTACGTGGTGTTAGGAACCATGAATATGGAAAATGAGGTCAGCCAGCATTCCCATAGACCATGGAGAAAATGTGTGCTTATCATCACTGTGAGTTTCCAGATCCTTGTTCTCAAAGGAGGAGTATTTCCATCAGACAACACAGACAAACACTTAACTATAGACCATAGCTGCCTCCTGGTCTCTTTGGATCCTTGAAGCCAAAGACAAACAGGCTTAGAAACAGAATTCTCATGTTGTATAGATGACTGATTCTTCATAGAAAAGCCATTCAGGGCAGTTTTTTTCCCCTACTGGAGGGATTCACCTGTGCACGTCTTGGTAATCTTTTGTTCTCCAGTGACTATAAATACACCAAGGCAGCAACCAAATCAGAGAAGGTCATAGAGCTGAGAATCTGAAATCATACTGTCAGACAAATTACCAATACCAGAAGAATTACTTCCCGAGAGGAATTAGAATGTAGGTTGGGTGGTAAAGGAGGGTGACAAGGAGTGTCAGGTATGGTGTTGTGATTAATCCCCATTACAGGAAGCAGGGCACTTCTTATTCATTTCCTCTTTTGAGTTTCTCCCAGGAAAAAGAGGATTTCTGGGACCCTACTGAAGTTGCTTTCTGAACATATAGGAAGAAATGGATGTTCATGGGTCAAAGGTGGCTGTGGTAGGTGCCCCTACAGTGCCAGATGTTCTTTAGGAATTAATTGTGCATAGTGCAAGGATGTTTGTGGTAGTGGGTGGTGTCATACATTGCCACATATCTTTTAGGTAATTGTTGTGCACGGTGCAAGGGTAACTGTGATGGGTTGTTCCATATACTGCCAGATATCCTTTAGGGAATGGTTGTATGTGGTGCAATGGTGGCTGTTGCCTTTAGGAGCAGATGGCTTTTCCCCAGATCCTGGCAGAGTTTTAAGATGGAGCCTGGCTGCTGCTATTCCTCTTTGAGAAACCTTCATCTGAAGGAAGCTGATCCATAGACATGGATCTTTGTTTGATAATCCAATGGCTGGCAATTACAGGGCACAATGGACCCACTTACCACCAGCTGTGGATGGTCACTGTGGCCTGACTGAAGTTGCCAGTAGGCTTACGTTGGGTTCAGCTTCCTCTTCTGTATGATCCTATTTCCACTGGTCTTGCCCCCACTGTTTCTATGAGATATAGAGCTGATGTGTTTGTATTATATGATCAGCCACATCACCATGGAAAGAAAATATCAACTGGAGGAGAGGGGGTAAGACAGCTGGCACTCCCCACCCTTTTCTCCCTACAAATGTTAAGTTTGAACCTTGAGAAGCTGAGATGCTGCATAGAGTAAGGATGACATGTAATATAAAGTGTATGTTTGATTGGAGTGGATGCAGTTCGAGATGGAGAAGTAGAAGAAAATGTATCATTAGTGGTGAAAAGGTCATGAGAAAGAGAGTCAAGAGATTGGAAGCCCCTGCTCATCCTCTTTCCCATTTTATATCTACAGCTAATGGAAGCTCAAATGTATTTTTCTCACAGTATTCTGAATCAGAAAGCTGATTTTACTGATATATATATATATATATATATATATATATATGTGTGTGTGTGTGTGTGTGTGTGTGTGTGTATGTATGCAAGCCATCATTTTAAAGATAGCTTGAATTGTTTAATCAAGACTCTTCCTAGAAGAATTATATAATAACTTTATAAAAATGAATTTGTCTGTGCCTTTGTATTCATATAAAAATTAAAAGTCTGAGCTAAGTGCTTTACTTGCATATAATGAATGCAAATTGAAACTTGTATTAGTTAGACAGCACTCCATTGAGACTATCCCAGCACTGTGCAGAGTATGAGTTTTGGGGCTTGCAGGTGAAGTGGAACCAGGACAGAGTTCCCATTCATATTGCTTTCTCTTTCATGCACACGTCTCTGCAGCAAGGAGAATTCTGTGAGAGTCGTAGCTGCTTCATTCTACAAAAGGGAAGGATTGAGACTTGGGGCAGCAAGGACACAGCAGACCCATGCTAATGCCATTTCATTAAAAAGGCACAATTAGAATTCCCACAGATCTCTCCTTTCTGGTTTCAAAAGGCAATGCCATTAGTGATATGTGAGGGATGACATGGCATCATTATAAGAATAAGTATGGTGGCCTATTTTTTAAATTTACTACCATTAGCATGCAAGAATCTTTCCTAGCAGAAAGGGAGCAGGGACATTCCAAGCTGCCACATGAGTGGGGATGACAAGAATAAAGGACTTTATTGAAAGACAAGTGGTTTCGAAGTGAGCTTTGTACCAACAGTAGCATGCTTATAACTTGTTATAAATGTCTCCTTGTCTCATCTATACCCTAGCCCACAAGGCTAAAACTCTAACCTACTAAAAAGCAGTACCCTGTAAATCCTATAGATACTGGTGTCAACTGCCAAGATGATGTGGTTTTCTTTTCCCAGATTGTTGAAGCCCTAGAAGAACTACTGCCTTAGATGTTGGGGACATAGGTTGTGTTCGGTACTGAGAGACCAGAAAGTTGGAGCCTCATTTCCTCAGATCTAGCCAGGTTATGATGTTTGAAACCAGTGGCCTCTGCTGGCTCACCTAAGAGTCAAATATAAGAAGACAGAAGAGGAGGAAAAGAAACATAGAAAAGGAAATGTAATCTAGAATCTTGCTTCACAATCTTGCTCCTATTTTTTTTTATATCCCCTTAATATGTAGTAAGTGTAGTGGATAGCCATCCCAGCATTGGCCTGGAAGTTCCAACCTCCATTGAGGCTTCAGTAATGATCACGCCCACAAGGCGGGGCAGAGGAGGGAGCGGAAGACCGAGGAGCAAGAGGAGGTGGCTCTCTTGGTTCCGGGACGCGGGACGCTGGAAGTGGACCGAGCAGAGTTCTCCAGAGAACACCGCCGGACTACCCTATACCTTTGCCAGACCTTGCAACCTACCCCTTCATTTGTAAGTTACCCCACAAAATAAACCTCCCTTTTAACTACGTGGAGTGGCCTTAATAATTTCACCAATAAGTAAGCATTCTGTAAATATGGTAAAATAATTCATAAGAATATGTATATTCATATATATGTATTCTTATATGTGTGTGTGTGTTTATGTGTTCATGTATATGTACATGTCTCTGTATATCTTTACATGCATATATATATATATATATATATTCATGTGGAGGGTAGATATCTATGTTGGGTCTTACCTTTCTGCCTTAGTTTTTGCATGGTCTGTCACTGAACCCAGAGCTCACTGATTCTGCAAGACTGGCTAGACAGAGCATTCTGAGGATCCTCTTGTCTCTGCCTCCCCAGGGCCAAGATGATGAGCATGTGTTGCCATGTTTGGCCCTTTACGTTGGTGCTAGGAATCAGTAATCAGGTCCTCATGCTTGTACAACAAGCACTGTACCAATGGATCCATCTTCCTTACCCTGATACAAATATTTTAATTAAACAATTGCACAGTGTTTTAACCATGACTGTCTTTGAAATCAATTAGAAAATACATCTGGCACCTGGAATGAGGAGTCCACACAGAATCCTTCCTGGATTAGCTATAATTCATATTCTTCTGATGAGACCAGCTTCTATAGTCAATTTGGGTCAAAAAATCAAAATAACCAACCTGACTTAAATCCCACTGGTAAGCCGGGCAGCAGTGGCGCATGCCTTTAATCCCAGCACTCAGGAGGCAGAACCAGGTGGCTCTCTGTGTGTTCAGAGGCTGAGGCCAGCCTGATCTACAGAGTGAGATCCAGGACAGGCACCAAAATGACACAGAGAAACCCTGTCTTGAAAAACAGAAAACAAAAAAACAAAAATAAAACAAAAGAAAAAAATCCCACAGATGAGCAGGCACAGAAAATACACCTACTTCTTCCATCTGTAAGTCAGGATGAAGATTTTGAGATTGTGTTTAAATTTCTCTATCTAGATCCATTTCTAGTGATTCATTGTTTGCTGGGTGATATACTTTTGTGTGAGTGAGATAGGCATTTAAACACTTGCACCTGTTATCATAAAGAGACATCACAATGATAAAAATAATTTTATCCCCATTGTGTGCCAAACTCTCAGAGCATAAATAGTCAGAAAGTATGTTAATTAGTCACCAAGATAATTGATAATTGAAATTTAAAAGTACCTAACTCATTATTTTATTTCCAAAGCTATTTAGCATTACTTGGGAGAGGAAAAATAGTTAATGTAATATTAATATGATCAAATGTGTACCATAAAGTACAGGTTTTTTCCATTTTTTCCTATGTTGTGCAAATTATAGTAAGCTACTAGACAAGTGTAAGACTGCTTTTGTTCTAAATTACTTTCCTAAACTTTGATTTGTGTGGACACATGGAGCTGTCATCAATAATACAAGGTAGTTTGAAAAAAATGAATAAAAAATAAAGTTTGGGAGCTGGAAGGGTGGCTTGTTGCACGAATCCTAAATGATCTTATAATAAAAACCCAGAGCCACGTATCATGGTCAAAGATGAGAGACCAGAGAAGCAGAGCAAGCCACAGCCACCACCTCGCTTACCTCACCAACTCCTCAGCCTAAAAGAACCAGAGTTCCTGTCTCCTCCTGCCTTATGTTCCTTTCTCTGCCCAGCCATATCACTTTCCGTTTCAATCTCCCTAGTGCTGGAATCAAATGTGTGGTCCGAAGTGCTGGAAGTAAAGGTGTGTGCCACCACTACTTGGCTCTGTTTCTCTTTTAGACTGGATTAATCTCATGTATCCCAGTGTAGCTTTGAACTCACAGAAATACAGATGGATCTCTGCCTCTGCCTCCCGAGTTAGTACTAGGATTAAAGGTGTGTGCCACCACTGCCCGACCTCTATGGCTAACTCTGTGGCTGACTCTGTCCTGGGAACTTCAGGTAAACTTCATTTGCTAAGAGTCATCACAGTGGCTTTAGTGGTTGGGAGGACTGGCTGCTCTCCCAAAGGACCTCAGTTCAATTCCCATCAACCACACGGCATCCCACAACTATCTTTAATTCCATTTCCAGGGGATCTGACATACTGGTCCAGCTTCTTGGCCACCAGGTACACATGTGATACATATGTACCATATACACACACATGCACGCACACACACATACTGGCATATGCCCCTGAACACACATGTGCACTTACACAAATAAACAAACACACCTAAACAAAAATACACAAATTGATCTAGGAAGGTATAATAAACATTGCTGGGGAAGGTAAGTAAATATATGGTCCAATTCAGGATACCCATGTACTAGCCTGTGCATATTAAAACATAATAGAAAACATTAGGGAATTTTAGTTCTTTCTAGTCACCAGAGTAAATAAATATTTACTATATTAATGCACTCCACTCAAATCTGTACTCAGAGATTTTTTTTATCATAACTTGAATATCAAAGTATATCTCTAAGAATCTCAGCAGCCATCCAGTTTAGAAGTATTCCAGAGGAAATGATGCTCTAAGGCATGTGTGGAAAGCATGCTGTGCAGAGAGAAAAAGGAACGTGCAAAAATTAAACAGAGTAAATTCTGCCATGTCTCCAAAGACCTCCTATCTAAATGAAGAAAGCAGATGGTCTCCATTAGAAAGATATTAAATTTGTTAGCAAAATACTGACAGAAATCAGGCCGTCAGCTTTTCTTTAATTCTAAGCTTCACCTTAAACTACAAATTGAAGGAACTCTCCATAAAACCCATCAGAGTATTGTGGTGCTGTTGAAATTGTTTTGGGGGGACCCAACTATTGTGATCCTTAGGCATTTCATGGATTCTTGGTTTTAAAATATTAGACTTTCTATGTTAAAGGAATCTCTACAAATCTGTGTTTAATATTGTCCTCTATTGCTTACCTTTTGTGTTTTTTAGTCCTTCCCTATTGTTTTTATGCACTTGCTTTTGATGTTTTAAAGCACCATGCTATTGACTTTACTGTATAAACTAATACAAAGAAAAGTTATTGCCAGCATCCTGTTACTAGGCTTGGACAATGTGGTTTTCCCTAATAAGACTTTATGCTGAATTAAACAGTTTCTATTCAGACCTTATCTGCATTGGTTGTATAATGTACTATACCCATGAGATAGGTAAAGAGTAACCACTTTCCCTCAGGACTGGGCATGTGGTAAGTACTGTTCCAGCATTGTCAAAGTTTGTTAAAATTGTTCTTACTGTGAATGGTGAGTTCTTTAAATTTATATCAAAAGTATTCTTTCTGATGTTCATTTTTCTGTACATAAGCAGAGATGTTGGGAATTCAACAATTCGATTCCATAATCAGAAGCTACTGGATTTTCCCTTGCTGCTCTGACAGCCTTGAGCAAAAGAACTGTAAGTCTGAGAGACAGCTTGACTGCTTGTGTGCCAGCACAAGACATCTTGAACAGTCTACTGACATCTTGGGACAACTACTTGAAGGTTGCCTCTGGTTGCTCTGATCTTAAAGGAACAGCCGCAGTCAAGGCTGTTGGGAATAGTTGCAGGATAGTTTCTGCAGCCTCAAGACTTAAAAAACTCCAGCTGACCCAGAAGTCATTTCTGACTTGGCTGGAAGAGAAGCACTTCCATGGATGGTCTAGCAGCAGAACTGCTGTTGAGTCTTGCTGGGAGACAAAGTAGTGACTGACCCAAAAGCTAAACTTTGGGCTGGGGAGATGCTCAGAGAATGAAGGGCTTGATCTTCAAGCCTGATCACCAGAGGTTAGACTCCTATAGCTCTTGCAAAATTTAGACCTAAGAGCGTATGTGTCTAATTCCACTCTTTCTCTAGCGGTAATAAGAGGCAGAAGAATCCATGGACATTGCAGGCTAGCTAGCTTAGTATATGCAGCCATGAACACCAAGAGAGAACCTGTTTCAAACAAGGTGGAAAGTGAGGACTGATATCTACAGTTGTCCTCTGACCTCCACATGTGCATTGTGTCAGGTGCTCCCCACCTCCCAAGACAGTAAAGGCTTCTCTTGATTGGTCTTTTCTTGAAAGGAACTTGAAAAGGGCACCAGACACAGAGTGGTGCAAGTTGAGGTGCTGGCAGCAACCAACAGCTAAAGGAGAGCTGTAAGACAAATTGCTAAATGGTCTTATTAATTAAAAAAACTGGGAGCAAGATATTGGGGTAAAAATTGAAAGATCAGAGGAGTAGAACAAGCCACAGCCAACCTCACCTTACCAACTCCTCAGCCTCCAGAGAGAGCTACTTCCTGTCTACCCATGCCTATATGCCTTTCTGTCCCTGCCCTCTTACTTCCTCTCCTGCCCAGCTACACCACTTCCTCATTCTGCCCAGCTCTGTCACTTCCTGTCTGTCTGTACAGACCTCCAGGCCTCTATGGTTTACTAGTGCTGGAAATTAAAGGCGTATGCCACCATGCCTGGTTCTGTTCCCAGTGTGGCCTTGAACTCAGAGATCTGGATGAATCTTTGCCTCCTGAATGCCAGAACTAAAGGTGTGTGCTACCACTGCCTGACCTCTATGTTTAATAGAGTGTCCGGCTTTTTCCTCTGATCCGCAGATAAGCTTTATTGGGGGGTGCAAATAAAATGTCACCACAGAGTGGTAGTGGAGTGGTTCCATAGCTTGTCCTGACGTCCAGTCTCCAATATCTGTCTGTCAAACAGCTCCACTTGCATCCCAAGCCTTATGTCCCAGCTTCTGTGCACAGTCATGGAGGTGACCGTGACAGCAGCTCAGCTGCTGCTTGACAGTTGAGGAAGTGACAGTGGACTCACTTGATGATTCGGCCTGTGGCAGAGAGAGCCTTGGCATGAGTGTTCCTACCATGCATAGTACCCAGTGACTCAGTATCCCACTATATCCAGTTCCTGAGAGAGTGTGGGTGACCAGACTCACACTGTGGTTCCTGTGGACAGTCCCCAACAGAGGAAAGAACTCTGAATCATCTTAGCAGTAGAAGGAGGGTGAGGAAAAGGAGGAGAAAGAGAAAGAGGAAGAGAGGTGAAGAGACAGCATATAGGCAAGATTAAAGGATAAAAGATTTCAGGGTTCCAAAGAAGAGAACCTGTAAGCCCTAGTCACTAAAATTTTCCTCGATGTGTGCCAAGTCTTAAGGGCTAAGGACCGTGGGCCCCAGGCTGAGAGCTATAATACTGGCCGCTGCCAAAGGCCAAGGATTCCAATATCCAAGAGCTTCATGGGGCTACAGAATTAGAGAGTGCCAGTTCCAACTGCTTCTGTCTGTCTGTTGCAACTTCCTCCTGCCACCATACACTGAGAGAGACAAGATGTTGTCTACTTATAATTTCTATCCAGGTAAAGTAAAAGAAGCATTAGCCACTGATTCATTCACACTGTTCATAAAAGAACTAAGTGATACTTTTCAGAATGTTTTGGCTTTGCTGAAGATCTACCTATCTTGATAATCTTCCTGTTGTATTGGTAAAGTATCCCAGTGAAAACAACCTAAGTAAGGAAGGGTTTACTTGGCTCGCAATTTCAGATTGCAGACTGTCGTTGTAGGGAATTCAAAGAGGCAGGAACTTGCAATCACTGGTTACATCACAACTGTAGTTAAGAAGGAGAGAAGGATGAATTAATTCATGAAACGCTAGTGCTCAGCTCACTTTTTCTACTCTTACACAGCTCAGAATCCCTTTTCCTAGGGAATGGTTCTGCCTGTAACGGGGGGAGGGGGTGGTCTTCCCATGTCAAGTAATGCAATCAAGTCATCCCTCAAATAATAAGTTCCTGGGCTGAATTGATCTAGACAATCCCTCATTAAGACTGTCTCTCCAGGTGATTCTAGACTATGTCACGTTGACATTAAAACTAACCACCAAAATTAATGAGGGACTAGGGGGCCAGTGCATGGGCTTCGAGGGCCTCAGACAACCTCTGAAATATATACTTTTCATGCATAAAACATGAAAAGTATTTACAATGCTTGAAAATTTTAATTATGGTAAATATATTGAAAGTCTGCTTGGGAGCTAACTGTAGGCTTTATTGAAACATTCTCAAATATTTGACACACACAAGCTGCCTTCCCCAGTCCCGTGTCACTCAATCATTGTGACATCATATGCCACGCTTAATGTCTAGTTGCTGTTATTTTGGACTGTTTCCATATATTTTTTTTTAGGATTCACACATCTCAGACCAAGATTTTCATCAAAGCCAATGAATGGGCCGATTGTAACAGCTTATTTTCAAGGCTTAATTGTGGAAAATCTGATGGTGTATGTATGTCCAAAAGTATGCAGTTGTACAGGAACTAGAAACTGAAAGTTCCTGGATCAGCAGGAGTCTTTGCATATCTTTCAGAGAGTACAGAAGCTTCCTGAAATATTAGGGAGTTTGAAAATGTTCATCACCCCGCCCTAGTTAAAAAAGTAATCATTTTATCAAATTTAAAACAACGTTGAGAATCTGTGGTAATTGGTCCTCATGTCAACATAACAGGGTTTAGAATCACCAATGAAATTTATTTTTAGGTGTATCTGTAATGGCTTTCGCAGAGAGGATAGACAGGAGTGTATGACCTGTCCTTACCTTCCTATGGGCCTAGTTATTAAGAAACCCAGACACAGGTAGGATTCATGTGCCTGTCTCGCCTCATGCTGCTGCAGGATCCTCTGCTGACATGGGGCTCCAGCCTCCTGGGCATTATACTATGAGCTCAAAAATGAGCTGCTCTCTGAGGAGCTCCCAGACATTCAGTACCAGAGTGGGACCCACCAGGCCTCCAGCTTCTAGGGATGAGCAGCTACCGTGTTGTGTTCCCCTCCAGGTTGTATACAACTATTATTGGGTTGCTCAGCCTCTACTGTGGCAATTTCCCTTAAAAATATATATGCATTTCTCTGGATTTGTTCTTCTAAAGGACCCTGCTTACCCCAGGATCATAACACTTAACAAAGGTAGCCATAGAAGGACTGAACAGGGACTTTAATATGAAAATCTGGGCTCAGCTACTGACACCAGGGACTCAGTTGAAAATGATACAGGCATCTGGAGCACAAGGACACTGACCTTGGGGAGCACAAATATTTCCAACTGTAGAGCTTTTGGGTGCAGTGCTGTCAGCAAATCCAGACTTTAACATTTCTTAGTTTATGAAAACCTGACAGTCTTGATGTGACAATTTTTTTTTTTTTCACTTTAGCTCAATATTGTCCAGAATCTCAGCCAAGGGTGATATGGAGCTGCAAAAACAGATAGATGGACAACAGATAGACAGAAAATAGACAGACAAACCCATCACAGTTCAGAGTTTTTCTTAGATTTAGGAAAGACTTCTGGAATGGAACTGAGGACACTTGGTGTCCCGAGGGCTCAGAAGTTCATTGCAGCATCTCCTGGGTAAGTTCAAGGTAATTTGGAAAATGAAATTCCATTCTCCTATCTCTCTGAAGAGATCCAGTAAAAATTATGTCTGGGTACCAATTTGTTCTGAATTTGATAGGAAATATGGGCTGCGAAGCCCTTCTGGCTCGCTCTCTCACTCTCTTGCCCTTGCTCTCACTTTCTCTGCCCTGGGTTTTTCCAGCTTGGTGCAGTAAATGTGAGTCAATGTACCATCTTGCCAAGGGGAAGGAAGCAAGCTAGTGTTTACAGGCTTTGGAACACTGGACCTTTTAGAGCTGACATGTTCTGATGCTGACTTGCTGATTTTCTGTGTCTTTCCTCTTTAATTTTTTCCTTCTTCCTTCAACTTCCTGTTACTTCCACAAAATGAAGAAAGTTCCTGGATTTATCCATAAAGCTCTATGATATTTACTCAAAGATATTAGCCAGTTGAAACCCCTGTGGCTGTATCAATTTGTTCTAAAACACTTTAAGAAAACATTGTTTGAAGATGTGCTTAAACACTACCAAAACAATGGCTAGTAAATCCTGTCTAATAGGGTTTGGGGATCAAAGGTGTTTCTAGGGGGTCCTTGGTCAAGGGACATGAGGATGGGTCTGGAGCATCCAGGCTGAGTGAGAATACTGGATGCCATACTTCTTCACTTGGAATTGACTGGTACCCTTCAGATGACCTTGGAGCAGTCAGTGATCTTGGTTTCCGTTTTCCTCATAGAAATACTCAATGGGGCCCATATGAGGTTAAGTACCTCCCCCACTTTCCCAATTCCTTTACAAATTTCTGACTCAGATCAGAAACTGAGTGTTGGGAATTGAATTGTGTCATAACACAGTGGCTCTCTTGGTGAAGATTCCTTAATATCAGCACTCAGGTAGGTGCTTCTTCCTGTCCAAAGGGGCCTCTTAGCATTTTCCAAGCCCTTCCCTGCAGCCCTTCGAATCTTTTCAATCTAGTGTCTTGACTTCTTCTCTGTGAACTCACCTGCCTCCTCAGAGTCATTGTTCAGTCTCATCATCCTCAACTATTTTTAATCTCTTCCTAAAGTCTTTTTTTTTTCTTTCCCAAAGATTTTCACACAAATAATATGGCAACCACAGGATTCTAAATCTTCCAAATTTCATTTAAATAGTTTATTATTATTTTATGTCTGCTATTAAAGAAAAATGTTGGCTTTCACTTCACTAATTTTGAAGGGTCCTACTTTATAGCTTAGACTGGCTTTGAACTTATAATCCTGTGCCAAGGCCTACTGAGTTCTGGGCTTACAGACCTGTACCACTGTGTTCTGGCAAGAAACAGCTCTCAGTTACATTTCTCCAGAAATATAAAGTATGCATAGCAGAAGATTAGGTTTCAGTCAGGCAGTCCCTCTACCTCCTAGCACAGCACAGATTAAGGAACAACACTTCTACAATTTACATAAATGGCATCTTGCTTCCATGTTTCTCTACACTCCTCAAAGTGTTAGCTTTTTAGTATGGAAAGGGGTTTTGATACTTTCTATCAAATTATAAGTTATGAGACATCGATTCCTTAGACAGGGAGGCCAAGAATGCTGTCAAGCTTTTGATGTAGTGAGGTTTTTCATATTCCAGCCAGGAGCAGACAAAGTAGAACCATGCCCATTCTGTCCCTTAAAGTCGTGGTCTTCTGTTTCTATTAAGTATTTTTTTTCTATTAAGTATTTTAAAATTGGCTTATAGTTTGGAAATTAAAGCCAGGACTAAGTCATGAATTACGTTCAAGGGCTCAAAAGGAAGCTGCCATGGTAGTTCTTGAGATCCAGTGGCTCATCGGAGCTGTCCTCAAGGTACATGCTCCCTAAAGGCAGAATTTGGTCTTCCCTGATGGACATGTAGAGCACATAGTACACTATATGAAGAAGAAAAGACTTTCAGGACCCCTTTAAAATGATTTATAAAACAAAAACACCTACCAAAGATCTCGAGAGATGTTGGTAATGACAGTAATTTAGGAAGTTAGAAGAGAATATGGATGTAACATACCCAGAAGTACTACAGAGAGTCAGGCCATATAGGCAATGAGGGGAAAAGAGTATAATGTTGAGTATGCAGTCCCAGGAAGACTATTTTTATAACTGGATAAAGTTTGCAAAACCTTCACAAAAATCTCTCTCACTTTTTTTGGCTGGTGCTTTTAAATCGACTTTAAAAAAATAATGTAGGTAATTTCACATTTTCCCAACTAGCTATGTGAGATGACTGTGTATGGCTACTATGTTGTGAATGAGTCATTGTGCTTAACCAAAAGCATTTCTGATATTAAAATTTCATTCCTGTTGCCTAAGAAGTCATTTTTAGAGCAAGAACAACATTGTATGAACCATGGAGAGTTTTATATATGTGCCACATTATAATAACCAGAAGACCATTGCACTCCATAGAATACCATGCCCATCAACAATGCCTGCCACGATGAGATAATTGTCACTATGAGTGTTCAGGGACAAAAAGGATGAATCACCGAGCAGAGTATTGTCACTAATAATAAGCACTGGGAATAAGGTAATGTGTTTTTCATCATTACACTATGGCATACATTGTGAGCTTACTTTCAGAGTTACAATTGATGACCACATAAAACTCGGAGGGTTGACAGAAGTAATAAAATGTTTGTGAGTTAATGTATTACAAAAGCCTTGAGAAGCAGCCTTTACTAATTGCTCTGCTGCGTGGCCTGGGTCTTTAGTTAGTGGATAATTGATGCAATGATGTAATACTGCCAGCAGCTTTCTGTGCAATCTGCATCTGTGTTTTCAACTATTAACAGATCCAAAGTACTCAGAAGATATAACTGTTTCTGAAAGGAATAGAGTATCCTAAACAACAGAGTACAGTATTTACCTTATAGAATGAGTAATGCATAGATGACCCAAAGTATATGGGAGGAGATGTGTTAGTTCCATGCAAATATTGTGCCATTTAATATAAGGATTTAAACATCTGCAGACTTGGTTATCTAAGTTAGACACATGATGAGGAAGTTGTCCTCAGGTGTCTTAAGGGTGGTAAGGGACGACTGTATTTTCCAATGATCTAGAAACCCGAGAGGGCTCATGTACTGAGGAGGACTCTGCAGGTGTCCATGCAGGAAAGGGAACCGCAAAGACATAGAATGACAACTCAGTTCAGATTGACTTTGCCAACCTGGATCAAGACTTTGGGGAGTCTGATCTCAAGTGGTTTATTCACAACAAATTCCAATACAGTATAATTTGGAAAATGGTTCCTGATGTAATACAATCCCTGGTGCGCAATTACATGGAAACTTGACTCAGGGCATATGTCATCTCTTCCAAGAAGATGGGTTCTAGAGATAGGCTACCTGTACTAGCTTAAGGGCCTAAAGAAGGGTCTGGCTTGATCTCAGCCATATAGATAGTGTCGAGGTCATTTGGGCTATAAGCCACCTCTGCTCCTGTTTGTGGAAGCTTGGGGAAGCCCTGCTAATAAGAATCATTTATATGCTAGCCACTGCTGGTCCTGGCTGTAGAAGTTTCATATGGCCTGTCACAAAAGATAATGCAGACCACCTACCTATCAATCACTTCCAAGCTTTATAGAAAAACAGGTTATATGTCCTTCCCTTTGAAAAAACAATCCTGTGTGCTTAATATTCCTGGGTTCCCTGGAGATCTGTATGCACAAGGACCTTCATGGTTGCTGTCAGTCAGGGATAGCAGACCGCTATAAAGGAGACAGAAATCACCCTCAACTGATTTCCTAATCAAATCCCCACTTCTTGTGAGCAATGTTTTAAGGCTTCCTTTCTTAATGAAGCTTTCCGTGTGTGTGTGTGTGTGTGTGTGTGTGTGTGTGTGTGTGTGTGTGTGTGTGTGTTGAGGAGGGGAGCCTCTTGGATCTTGTGTGCTCTCTCTGTTCATGGTGCTCATTATGTGATCCCTCTTGTTGGCATTTATGCACCCACTGCTTGATATTTATGGACATCTCCAAGAAGATCCTAAGTTTCTAAAGGCAGTGACTATACATCTTAGTTTTTCTGTTTCCAATGCACATGACACTATACATGCACAGAATTTTAGAGAATGAGATGTAAATGATATAATTAAGGCATTCTCAAGCTCATGAAACCTACAGAAATTTGTCAGCCCAACTCTCACAGACATAATGATGCCAATAGATGGTAAGTTCTTGTTCAACAACATACAACTTCAAAAGAATCCAAGCATTTGGTTAGGAAGTATGTTTTCTTTATATTCTTGCTTACCCTACCTGTTACCATACTAAAATTCCCTTCTCACCAACTTTAAGAATAACACCTTATTTCTACTGCTGAGAACAGGGAGGGCTTGATGTATTTGCTGATATCATTGCATTTCTGATGCTATCAATTGATACTCAAATGCTAGTGAACTTTGTTTTCATTTCATGGTTTAGACTTCATTGTGAATTCACTTTTCCTTGTTCCGATCAGGATGACTCTGTCTCAGAGAGCTTTGTTGCTCTCCCTATTTTATTGCTTACCATGGTTAGACCTGTCTGTATAGTGGCTTGGTGAATAAATGTTTCTCTCTCTTATTATTATGGGGCCATTTGAGGGTGGGAAATCACATAATGATCATTTTTGGCTTCTCTACAACATCTTGCTCCAGTTTACTGTCTGCAGTGGAGACTTTGTGAATGCTGAATAGATTGTCCCACCCAGTGGAGTACAATGAAATGATAGTTCCTGAAAATTGAGTATTTTGCATGAAAATACTGGTCAGAACCTATTGCCCATTACTTTAAAAAGAGAAAAATCACAATGCATGTCAAACCTCAAACAACTGATCCATGTCCTTCTTTTTTTAGATTTTTAAACTTTATTTTATGTGTATGAGTATCTTGCCAGGGTGTGTGTATGCCCACCACATACATACTTGGTGTCTGCAAAGGTCAAAAGAGAGAGCATCAGATCTACAGACACTATAATTACAAATGGTTGTGAGCTACAATGTGGGTGCTGGGAATTGAACCCAGTCCTCGGAAAGAGCAGCAAACACCCTGAATTGCTGAGCCATCTCTCCATCCCTCAAACCATGTCTTAAAGTGAATCTAAATCTTAGTGAACTATCTAGGTTGAAGTAGAATCATGTGAGACAGAAAAACAGACATCACTTTCTGATCAGCACACACTTAAAAAGGCTGCTGGTAATGACTCTGTGCAGTAACATGCTCAGTATTTACAGCCTGTCATAAATATTATCTTTATGAAAGAACATAGAAGTGGGAACAGGGATAAATAGAGCTTCTAGGGACAAAAATGAGATGTTATAATAAAAATTGATATCTTGAAGTAAAGATCTTTTTATATGCAGCATGCTAAAAGTTGAGAAATGAGCTGGGGAGAAGGATTAGGTTGTCATCTCACAAGGACTGTAGAAAGCTGTGGTGAGCGAATAAACCTGAATAGCTGTCCTACTCAGGTCAGGCTATTAGCATAAAGTTCATTTCTCATGGTTCTGGAGACTGAGAAGCTCAAGATTAGTGCATCTGGTGTCTGGTGAGGGTCTATTTCTTAGTTTATAGATTGTGCCTTCCAACTGCATCCCCATGTGGAAGCAAAAGCAAGTCAGCTTTCCAGGGTCCTTCCTAAAATGACCTCTCCTGTGATGGCTCTGTTTCATGATCAAATGGCTTCCCGTGGCGATTATGACCCTATTACTGTGATGTAAACAACTCAGAAGAGGAGTGATTGATTGGACTCATTGTTTCTGAGATTTCAGCCCATGGTCATTTGGCTCCCTGTTTCTGGGCTTTTCCTGACATAGAACATCTGATGACAGGACTATACTGAGGGAGAACTTGTTCACTTGAGTATGGACACAACGTGTGATAAAAATCGGGCTGAGATGTATACCCTTCAGTGATACACCCCCAAGTAATCCATTTCCCCAAACAGAGGTTACCTTGTAAAATTCTGGGTCTCTCCTGAAACAGCACCACTCACTGGGGACCCATGGGAACCTCAGAGGAATTTCACATAAACCACACCTCTTCCCAAAGGCCCCACTTCCTAATGCTGTCACCTTGGTGGTTAAACTTTCAACATACAGAATTTGGTCAGGCATATCAAGATCACAACATTAAAAAGATGAGCAATTTCAGGCAAACATGCCAACCAGAGAAAGAGCGGGAGACGTTTCGTACGTCTTAAGCTTAAGAACAGTAGGGTGCGTTCAGTCTTCACAGAAGATGGTCAAACGTTGGGAGATGAAGACAGATTAAATGCAACCAACTTTAGCTTTTTTTTTTTTTTAAGAAAGTATGTGTGTGTGTGTGTGTGTGTGTGTGTGTGTCCATGTGCACATGTGTGTTTGCATTTGCATAGGAGAAACTGGAGAGGCCAAAGGTCAAATCAGATGTCTTCCTCATTTGTTCTCCATCATAGCTTTTGAGATAGCACCTCTGACTGGAGCTTGTCAAGTTGGCTCGACTGACTGGCCAGAGGGCTCCCGGGATTCTCCTGTCCCTCGTTCCCCAGCTACTGTACCTAGCTTCTTCCTTCCAAGGGCTGTGGGGGATTAAAGGCAGACCCTCATGTTCACACAGCAAACACTTACTTGCTGAGCATTGCCCAGCTCTAAATGCTCTTGGAAGGGGGATTGTCTCATCTCTCCTACAACCCTTTCCAATTGCCTTCTCATCTACAGGATGCACTTTACCATGCCTGTCTCTTAGGCTTTGCTTGAGCACCACCAATAGCTGAGACACTCACGTCCCCCTTCAAGCTTCACGTGTTGCTGTATATTGGTTATAACTTAAGACTTTTATCTGTGTATCATGTTGTAAATAGTGTTGTATTGAGTTTAGATAAAGTCAATATTGTTTTCATTTTAAATAACACTTTTATTACTTTTTTGAGATTTTTTTTCTTCTTTTTTTTTTTTTTTAAAACTTATTTAACATACATTAGTGTGAAGGTGTCAGATCCCCTAGAAAAGGAGTTACAGTTGTGAGCTGCCATGTGGGTGCCAGAAAATAAACCTGGGACCTCTGGAAGAGTAACCATTGCTCTTAACTGCTGAGCCATCTCTCCAGGCTCTATTTTTGATTTTTCAAGACAGGACTTCACTGTGTAGCCTTGGATATCCTGGAACTAGCTCTGTAGACCAGGTTGGCCTCAAACTCACAGAGATATGCCTACCTTTGCCTCCCAAGTGCTGGCATTAAAGGCATGTACCACCATGCCTGTTGAGAATTTTATATAGTGTATTTTGATCATAATCACTCCTCCCTCCCCTAAGTCCTCCCCAGATCCGCTCTCACCTCCCTACCCATTCAACTTCAAAACAGCTTTAAAAAAAATCAGATTCAAATTTTGTTTCCCAAATATTCTTGAGTGTGGGCCCATCCCCTGCAGTGTGGTCGAGCTTCCAGGGGTAGCGTTCTTAAAGGTGACTGACCCTCTCATCAGCACTATCAGTTACCAATAGCTCCTCAACTATGGATGAAACTTCATGCCCATCTCTTCCCTCCGTGCTGGGATATTATCTCTCTTGAACTTAGGCATGTCTTGTACAGTCTGACACAACTGCTGTGGATTCAGATGTGACCTAATATGTCCAGAAAACACTGCCATTGTCATGATTCTGGCTCCTAATAATTTTTCTAACAAAAAGGAACCTAATCTGGCACTGTTTTTGGGTCAAAGAACTTGTGGCTAGATAGGTTATAGGCCCTATGGGAGAATCTATCATTATTCTACTAAACGGACTCGATATTAAACCAACTCATAATGTAGTTCTTAACTGTCATCAAAGAAGTTTCTTTTTCAGTAGATTAACACAGAGCTGGGCAAGTAATCAACATGCAGAGCATAAGAGACTGTGGAATGCTTGGCCTTTTATACTGTCTTCTTTATCATTGTTAACAGGAACGGCCATTGTTTATTGTATTGAAAGATGCATGTGTTTTTATGAAACCTATGTATTAAGAGCCCACTTTAATGGTACATATTCTATGGAATAAGGATGAATTTTATACAGTTTTGCCTTCATCAATTTCAGTTACCCATGATCAACCATGCTGTGAAAATCTTAAATGGAAAGTTCCAGAAGTGAATAATTCAACAGTTTTAAATTGTGTTCTGTTCTGAGGAGCATGATGGAATTTCACACCACATTGTTCCAACTGTCTAAGGACACGAAACGTCCCTTTATTCAGTGTATTCACACTTCATATGCCACCTACCTGCCAATCACTTAGTGATCACATCAGTTATCAGGTTGATTTTAATTCTGTCTCACGATACTTGTATAAAAGGTTTGGTACTATCTGAATCTTTGGGGGTCCACCAGAGGTCCTGGGGGAGATTTATAGTGGTGGAGAAAGTACCAAATATGGACTCAGCTTGCTTGGTCCCAATTCAAGGGGCATAAAAATCTTCCAAGAGGATACCCTTATCACAGTAAAAGTATTCCAAAAGAGTGAAGTCATTAAAATGACTTAGCTGCATAGATTGTATAGATCATAGTCAAAAGAATTGTGAAGGGTATGTAAAGATCACCAAGGAGCTTGAGTCAGACACAAGATCTAGGGAGGGCTTTCTAAAACAGGATATTGGAGTGAAGAGCCTATCACAAGAGGAATAGCTGTATCTAGTAGAAATCAAGAATGCCTATGTTTGTCGGTTGAGGGGCATCTAGGTTGTTTCCAGGTTTTGGCTATTACAAATAACACTGCTATGAACATAGTTGAGCAAGTGTCCTTGTGGTATGATTCAGCATTCCTTGGGTATATGCCCAAGAGTGGTATAGCTGGGTCTTGAGGAAGATTGAGTCCCAATTTTCTGAGAAACCATCATACTGATTTCCAGAGTGGCTGCACAAGTTTGCATTCCCACCAACAGTAGAGGAATGTTCCCCTTGCTCTACATCTTCTCCAACAAAAGCTGTTATCAGTGTTTTTGATCATAGCCATTCTGACAGGCCCTTCCCTTGCACAAGGGAGACAGTTGTGTAGCTTGATCTGCTTAAGGGGCCCCTTGACAGTAGGATCAGGATCCATCCCTGGTGCATGAGCAGGGTTTTTGGAGCCCATTACTGATGGTAGGACACCTTGCACAGCCTTAAGGTAGGGGGAGGAGCTTGGACCTGCCTCTATTGAATGTATTAGGCTCTGCTGACTTCCCATGGTAGACCTTACCTTCTTTAGGAGGGAATAGGGAGTAGGTTGGGGGGCGGGCTGGAGGAGTGGGAAGACAGAAGAGGGGGAATCTGTGATTAATATGCCATAACTAGACACAGACCAGCTTTGGGTAAAGCTTGACACAGAAGCCCCTGACACAGTCCTCAAAAACTCAAAAACACACTCTCTCTCTCTCTCTCTCTCTCTCTCTCTCTCTCTCTCTCTCTCTCTCTCTTGTGTGTGTGTGTGTGTGTGTGGTTGTGTTTGTGTGTCTGTATTTGTGTCTGTGTTTGTCTGTCTGTCTGTCTGTCTGCCTGCCTGCCTGCCTCTGTCTGTTTCTCTCCTCTGCCATAGGAACTGTTTTACCCTGATCCACCTAGAGACAGCTTTTCCATCCTCCAGGAGCTCCAATTTTCTTTCCTCATGGAATCCAAAACCAAAATAAACCAAAACCAAAATAAAAATTAACAATAGAATAAGCAGTAAGAGTAACAAACACCATATCCATCCTGGGTCTTATTCTCCTACATTATCGCACAAAGGAGGATAGAGAAGGAAATTTTCCCTTTGTTGCTGGGAATGAGAAGAAACGTCTTCAACACTGCCCCACCTGCAAACGTGTCTAATTTGCCCTGTGGTCGGGCTTGATATTTCTGATCCAGCCACTCTATGCGAAAGGAAAGAAACACTAACAGATTGAAAGCAGCCCAGGCTGTGGGAGACAGAAATCAGTTACAGACAGCCCCAGATGAGAACAAGCACTGGTTTTCAAAACAGCAGAAAGTGCTTGTAGACAGCAAAGGGGTTTTAGCTGCTGCAGTTGAAGGCTATATTCCTGTTTAGCTCTACAGCCTTCGGGTGCTCTAGATCCTCCTGATGCTTGCTATGGTAAGTCAGAGCACCTTTCAAGGATTAACCAAGGGCTGAGGCAGCTTGAGTTATTTATGTGATTTCATATTGAACACATAAATATTAGGATATGCTTATGGCTTCCTTACTCTTGTCTCTCCTCTTCCCAGGAACCAGACAGACAACTTCAGAACTTTAGATTCTCTCTGTGCTAAAGCCTCATTTGTAAGCACAACAAAAGCCTAGATTGCAGAGGAAAAGAGCTGGTGTGAAATCATCACCTGCTACTGAAATTTCAGTTTGCCAGCATAATAAACTGGCTTCTCTCCTGTTCCCTGCGGGAAGATCCCATAACTAAATAGTGAAGTTCCTCTTTGACAAGAATACAGGCATCTCTTTTTTTTTTTAATTAAGAATTTTTTTTATTCATTTTACATAATTA